>NC_135635.1:2380000-2550000 GCF_053574225.1 Canis aureus | reverse complement strand
TTCCTTGCTTCCCCACTTGTCTGCTTAGGGCAGAAAATCAAGCAGAGATCTTCCCACCACCCACCCTTGTCTTATCCCCTCCTTGTCCCACCTGTCCTAAAAGCCATGGTTCGTCCACCTTTTCCTTCTTTTGAGGGTTTTCTATGGCAGCCTGGAGACCCCTCTCTCCTGATTTGAAGAGATTCCAAGACAATCGGGGAGCTATTAAAAAATAAAATCAGGACCTTGTGAGGGGAGCTAGTTCCTAGGAAACGAATGTTTTCTATTTCTTATAAATGGAGCTAATCCTTGGGTCATCTGTGCTCCTGAATCACCTGTTTATGGCTCCGTCTTTGTCCTTGGGGGGCTCTTTCTCCCTCCTCCACTGGCACCGGTGAGAGACGGCGACGGCATCCCTCGCAGTGTGGAGAGCGCGAGAAAGAGCCGGGGCCGAGGAGGGGAGAAATCTAGACTCCCCGGAGCCGTGCTGGGATAAGCCCACAGCTGACCGGGGACGTTGGACACCGGGGCCAGCAGGCGCGGCGGCAGGACCGAGAGTCTCCGGCCCGCGAGGGGGCCAGACAGGAAACCATCCCCATCGCGTGGCGGGGAGCCGAGGCCCGGGGTGGCTGCAGGGGGGGCGGTCGGACGCGACGCAGGACTCGTCAGAGGCCGAGGCGTGAGACTCGACACCTGCGCCCGAGCAAAGCGAAGGTGCCTCTGCCCGCGGTGCTTGCAGAGGGGCTGGCTGCCCTCGGCTGCTGGACCGGCTACCGGACCATTGTCTGGAGAAAGGACCGTACCCCCAAGACCCACTCGCACGACCGGGGCCACCTCCTTTGTGCTTCTCCAGATTCTTCTTGCTGGTCTAGGGTTGCATCCTGATCCTCCTGCCCCCAGAGCCCAGCCAGCCCTTCAGGGTACACTGCCCACCGCAGGCTGTGTCAGCCCCATTACCCCCAGAGGTGCCCCTCCCCGCACACGGGGTCCACACACCCCCCAACCCCGAGGCTCCCTCCTGCTCCCTCTCCGGGGCCAACACCACCCACTTCCTCTGCCACCTGTGGCACAGGATACCAGGTCCTCAAGGGGGGCTTGATCCATGTGCTGCTTGGACACTCCCCACCATTGAGGGGACCGGCCTCTAGGACGGGCAGGTGACAATGGGGCCACAGCCTCTGCGGGCAGCCTACAGTGGGGAGACCAGGGTTACACGGCAAGCGTGCCAGTGCCTGGGACACAGAGACATCAGGCTCCGGATGATGGAATATGATGGAAGTTCCAGCAGACGCCGGGCAGGGAGCCCGCAGGCCATCGGGGGAGGGTGGGAACGCACAGCAGCTGGGTGGGCAGAGGCACATGGTTCCCACACCGGCAGGCAGGGCGGTGACGGGAAAGAGCGTGGGCTTTGGAGAGACCGACCTCATGGAATCCTGGCTCCGTGGCCCTGGCTGTTGCAGGTCTCTGGCTCGGGAATAATAACACCCACCTCAGAGAGGTGGCACAGGTGGCATGTGCCGCTCAGGGAGAGTCGGGCCCACTAGGCGCTCCATGAACAGTTTCCCATCCCTCCCGGGCCCCGGTCTGGTGCTCTGGGGCTGTGGCCCCGGAAAGGGCCGAGGGGGTGAGGCTTCATGGGTGGAGAGAAGGAGCCGTGATCAAGGCCGGGAGGCTCAGCCCCGTGGCGGGCACCTCAGGCCCCATAAGGAACCCTTCTTATTCTCCTTGGCCTCCAGAGATGTCCTGAGGGGGCCAACCTCCACGTCTATGAGCAGCTTGACCCCGGCAGCCCCCCCAGCTGGGCTGGTGCTGTGTCTGGCGGCAGGGGCCCCTCCAGGGGTCCTTCAGTGGCCACGGTGGCGACCTGGAGTCAGAGTCCCATGAGGGGCTGGGGAGGGGTAATTCGTCCACCAGCTTGTGCTCAGGCCAAGTGGTGTGCCAGGCACGAGAGTACAAAGGTGAGGACGGTCCAGACCCTGTCACCGGCTTTGGGGGAGGCGACAGAAAGGACCAATGAGGTGGGCTGGGGACTTCACTCATGTGCACCACCTTTTCCTCCATCCGTGTCCTTCCTGGGTGGCTCCACCCGCCCGTGGGACCAGAAGCTTCCTGAGTGCAGGCTGTGATTTTGCTTTCTGCTTCTCCGCCATCCACTTAGCTGTGACGGGAGGAAGGCAGCGCCGGGGCACAGATCCGGAGGGGGACTCGGGGCCCATCACGATGCTCTCATGCACCTGCGACCGGCTCCCTTGCCCACCCCTCACGCCCTCTTGGTGCCCCAGAGCTCTGCCGCCCAGTCCCTCAGCACACGGCCGTTTCACCTGACTCGGGTCTAGCCTGTTAGGTGTAAGCTTCCTCAGTGCCCCGCGCCCACGTCCCTCTCAGAGCTCACCCCGCCATCGGCCTGCCCTGGCCCCATCTCCGCTCCCTCGTTCCAAGACCCTGCTACCTTTACTGGAGTTCGGGCCTCTTTCTCCACTGATTCCATTCTCACTAGAATTCCCTTGCTGCCTTTTGAAAGATCCCCGTGAAGGCCGGGGCCCCACCCCAGTAGACCGCCTTAGCTGGTTTGGAGTAAGTGGCTCGGACATCGGTATTTTTTTTTAAGTCCCCAGGTTATTTTTGAGCTTGCGTGAAGAACCCCTGCTCTTGGCCACCATGATCAAATGACCACCTAGACTCATGTGACCTCACGTCCACCCTTCCTGGGAGTCATTGTCATTATTCTCTTTCCCCGGAGCTCTCTCTCGGGGGAGCCCTCCACGTCATCCATCAGCTCCTGCCTGGTCTGTAGCCCACAGCCAGCTGAGCCCCTCACTCTGGCACCTGCCAAACTCGTAACTCGGATCTCTGCCGAGATCGTGGTGCTCTCATTATATCCCCGCGGGAAGCTCCACTCAGCCTCCAGCACCTTGATCTGCTGCTCTAGAAAACAGACTCAAAACCCAGGACAACCCGGCCCACCCAGGGAACCCCGGAGAGCCCTGGGCACAAGGGGAGGTGGGAGGGTTCTTCGCTTCCCCCCCAAATCCGGGTGAGGAGCCAGCGGCATCTGAAGAAGCATCCTCCATCCCTCCACTCGAGAACCTAGCGCTCTTCAAAGTCTCTCAACTGGAAAGTCTCTCTCCCGTTATCCCACCTCAGTTCTTACTGCTGCAAAGGTAGCAGAGGCAGCAGGTAGGATGTGGCTCTTTTTGCTCTTGGTTGGTCGCTACCCAGCTCTGAACACACACACACTCACACAGGATGGAAGCAAACCCGTGACTGAGTCTTGCACTGCTCACCCTCCTCCACCCACATGGTGGTGTTGACTTCCAGGATGAGAGCCATGGGAGGCTCTAGCTGATGGCCACCTCCTGGGTGGCAGGGGTTTGAGCCTGGCCCTGTGACGTTGGCTCACACCAACCCAGCCCATCCATCCCTCTCTCCTCCAGCCCCTCTACCTTTCATCTTGTAAGATCCTCAGGCCCCCAAGGACTTCCTGGCTGAGGTTTGCTGGCTCGTGCTGGTCGCTGGGAGACCTGCCTGTCTTCCCGCAGCCCTCCCCACCCCAGGCCGGATGGCTGTCTGGGACGGTGCCGTCTACACAGTCACTGAAATTCACAGCCTGTCCTGACCCCCGACTCCCTTCACCCTGGTCCAGGCTTAGGCTCCAAGAGCTTATTTCCTATCTTAGCATCCCAGCAGGCTCAGAGTGTGGGGTCCCCATCGTCTCTACCCTTCCTGGGTGACCCCCCAAAGGCCCAGGCCTCTGAGCAGTGAGGAAAGGGTTGAATAAACACAGACACCCACCTACCACGCCCCCAGCTTCCCTCCAGGAAAGATCCAGCTCTTAGATGGAGGCCAGAGGGTCCCGGTCAGCATCAGGACCATTTCTATCAGTAGACACAGGTAATTCTTTGGGTGAAAGCCACGAACTGTGCTGCACGCGCACCCTTCCTGTGTTCCTCCTTTCTTCTCTCCCACCTCCCCTTCCTCCCTCCTCCCAAACTCTGACGGCCCACGCCTCATGCTTCATTTCCCTGCAGGGTCCACACTGCCCAGCCCCCGGGCCACGCGTGCTCTCAGAGCTGCTTCTTCGGCTCTACAGCGGGCCGCAGGGCAAGGCGCAGCGCCCCCGGTGTGTGTGTCTGCGTGTGCCTGGGTGACGCACTGAGTATGTGTCCCCACCTTGACCACTCCGAGACCAAGCTGTCAGATCGTGCTGTTTATTGAGGATGCAATGGGAGGGCCTCTAAGAAGAAAGGAGATGTGGAGGGGCCTCCTCTTCTCTGCTTCTGGATACAGGAGAGCGAAGAGAGACCTGAGTCGTACTTGGTCCTACTCGGAATGAGCCATGAGACGGGGCCAGGGTGGCGTGGGGACCGGCCTCTCTTGGCTGGTGCCCTTCGGCCTTCCTTCTCTTGAACACAGAACCAGCTCCCAGCTTAGGCAGTCACTGGGACAGAGGCCCCAGTGTGAGAGCGGGGCCTCGGTCTGTGACCCGGGGAGCCAGACTGTAGTTGGTGACGGAGCCGGAGGCTGCGCGGAGGGCGGAAGGCCGGGAGCTGAGCTGAGCCCACGGCCCGGCTGGGGGGACCTCAGCCAGGAGGAATTTCGCCAGGTAGGGCCATCCACACCTGTCCAGGCTCAGGGAGACGCAGGCTGGGGGAAGTAGGGAGCAGGGCAGGGTGGAGAGGGGCTGACGGGGACGGGAGAGCGCGCGAGTGGGAGACAGCTGGGGACGTGGCAGCGGTGGCGGTGGCGTGGCAGCGTCTCTACCTGCCGGCCTTCTTGGAGGAGGTGCTCTGGCTGGAGCCCTTCCCCAGGGTATCCCTGTAGTCGCTGCCGCTGCCCCTGCCCCGGCCGTCCCCGCCGCGGACACTGCACACGCCGGAGATGCAGCTGCCGCTGCTGGCCACGTAGCCGCCGCTCACCGAGCTGGGCCTGAAGCCGTAGCCGCCGCTGCCGCTGGAGCTGCTGATGATGGCTGCGGAGGGACAGCGGGTGGCATCCTCAGGGGCCATCCTCTACGGTCCGGCCACTCCGCCCCCTCCCCGGGTGGGGGTAAATCCCAAAGATCGCTTCCCCCAGTCCTGCCCTTGCCCGGCCCAGCTTAGCCCCATCTGGCCTATTCTTAATTCTCAGAAGCCCATCGCGTTGGTCCAGGAACCAGTGCAGCAACCTGCCATTCCAGGGACCGCCTCGCTTCTCTTAGCCTTTTTGGTAAACTTCCCAGCCTCCAACCTGTCCTCCCCTTCTTGCTGGCTGTCCTGCCAGCAGCATTTTTTGGAGGCTCTGGTTTAATTCTCAGTCCCGCTGAGAAATCCAGAGATCCAACACCCTCAGCTTAACCTCCAAGGTCCCCATTCATGGATTCCTTCCCGGCCTCTAATTCCCCAGCCCAGACTTGCAGCCAGGTGGGGAGGGGGCGGTGCTCAAGCCTCCCACACATGCATCCTTTGTTTCCCCTTCCCAGTAGCCACAGCCTTCCCAGCTGCCACCCATGGGAGCAGGGAGACAGGGATGGGGAGGGAGCGGCTCTGGACTGGGAGTCGCCTGCTCCTTGGCCATGCCCTGCTATCTGGCCGTGTGACCTCAAAGTTTGTTGCTCTCTGCTCCTTAGTTTGCTC
This sequence comes from Canis aureus, assembly GCF_053574225.1. Taxonomy (NCBI): domain Eukaryota; kingdom Metazoa; phylum Chordata; class Mammalia; order Carnivora; family Canidae; genus Canis; species Canis aureus. The sequence goes on along the minus strand of NC_135635.1, from coordinate 2,544,409 downwards.
AGCTACGCACACGGGGTGCAACTAAGGCCCTTTCCGACCCGCAGATTCTACAGTCTTAGGTCCAAGCACACAAGTACTTACAGATGCTGACAGGGGAGGGAAATTCTCCTGACATCCTGTTTGGGAAAGAAAGAAAATGAGAGTGAGCAGTCACCCAACCCACAACCTATTCACCTCAAAGCTAGTGTCCCCACGGGGCCTGATGTAGGTTTCTTTTCTTTTTTTTTAATTTTTATTTATTTATGATAGTCACACAGATTGAGAGAGAGAGAGAGAGGCAGAGACACAGGAGGAGGGAGAAGCAGGCTCCATGCACCGGGAGCCCGACGTGGGATTCGATCCCGGGTCTCCAGGATCACGCCCTGGGCCAAAGGCAGGCGCCAAACCGCTGCGCCACCCACGGATCCCTGATGTGGGTTTCTGAACCCAACGGGCCCCTGTGGAAATTCCAGGGCTTCTTTGGCACAAGCAGAGCTTGAGAAGCTGTGGCTGCTGCCCCTGGGGTGACCAGGCAACAGTCCAAGTCACAGTCGTGGGCACGAGGCACACGCACGGGGCGGCATGAACGCTTCCCAAGGCCAGGCTCGGGCACTGAGTCGTTCTCATCTGTTGAGAACATTGGGGAAGCTGGAACGGCTGCCCTGGGACATCTGTGACAAGCTCACCTTGTACCTGGACAGGTAAGGAAGTCGGAACAGAAGACCTCACGTAGTAATGGGGTGGGCAGTATGCGTAGGTATATCCAGGGAACTCAAGGGTAGATGGGCTGATCCCCAAGGCACAGTGCCTGGCATACAGGGAGCGCTCGCGCCCGGACGTATTCTGAGTTACTGTTGATGTATTCCCATCATCACCCAAGGACGCCCTTTTCTGGAGGAGACCCTGCTAAGCTTTCTCCTTTTGTCCTTCTCAAACCCCTGGGGCTCTCCTGCAGAGCACCCCTCCAGCCCCCCACCTGCACTCCTCGCCCTCCAGCAGCTTGCGGTAGGTGGCGATCTCCATGTCCAGGGCCAGCTTCAGGCTCAGGAGCTCCTGGTACTCGCGCAGCATCCGGGCCAGCTCCTCCTTGGCCTGGTGCAGGGCGGCCTCCAGCTCGTCCAGCTTGGCCCGGGCGTCCTTCAAGGCATTGTCACCCCGCTGCTCGGCATCGGCGATGGCCGTCTCCAGGTTGGAAGCCTGCACAGGGAATCACAGAAGCTGGAAAACTGGAAGGGGGGGTTAGAGTCCCCCACATCCAAATCCCACTAGTGCTTGGGGACTTCTGGGCAGAGATGCCCACCTCCTCCCTTCACACCTCCTGCCCCTCTTCTAGGCCGGAGCCCCCTCTGGGGCCAGCAAGTCCTTCCTAGCTCTATGTCTCTCCGCTTGCTTCTGTTTAGGCATTGGTGGTGATAAGAAATAGTCACCCTGCCTTCCTGTGACCTTAGCCACTTCAGTACCTTGTCGGTTCATTACAAAGACATTTACTTGGCCACCTACGTACCAAGGGTGTCGAATAAGAGGTAGATGGCTTTCTGCTCTTGAGTTGTTTACAGTCTGGGAAGAGTTCCTTGGAATATGGTGTTGCAGGTGCAAGGACAGGGGCTGCGCAGGTGCATGGGGCCAGAGATGAGGGGCACAGGGAAGGAGAGTCTCCAGAACCAACTATTATTTCCCAAGTGCTTACTGTATGCCTGGCACTACCCTCAGCCCTTCCTTACACGCCTTTTGCATACCTTCGCTCATGCTGTCCTTACACCACCCTGTGCAGAGAGGACGACCAACTTACCCCACGTCCTGGAGTCACTAAGTATTAAGGCCCATGGGAAGATGGAGAGAGCACTGGACTAGGAGTCAGAGTGGGTTCCCATCACAGCTCTGACACTCACCAGCTTGCAACCCACTGAACCTGTCTGAGCCTCAGTGTCCTCATCTGTAACGATGGGGAGCGCTTGCCTCATGGAGTCTTTGAGATGCTTCAGCGTGATAAAGCGATAGGAGGCGCTGCCATGGTTATCCTATAACCACATCCTGTCTCCCCACCTACTCAAGCTGAGACTGCAGCCTAGAGTCCCGGGAGGCGTCTGAGCAAGGCCTTAATGAATAGGCACAGAAGGTACTTTAATGGGCCCTCTCTGAGGCCTCTTATCAGTCATTTCATCAACATACGTTTATTAAGCTGCTACTATGTGCCAGGCACTGTACCAGACCTTGGGAAAGCAATGGGGAACAAAGCAGCCAGCTCTCTGCCTTCCTCCAGTCCAGTGGGAAAAGGGACAGGCTGGCGTCGGGGAATCACCAAGTGGGACAAGGACAGGATAAGCAGAGGCTCCAGGGAGCACGTGATAGGGGCAGAGGGAATGGGGGGAAGTGGTCCTAGCCCATCCTGGGGATTGAGAGAGAAGACTTCCCACAGGAGGGGCTTCAAAGCAGAGGTCCTTGGGGTGAGTAGGAGATGAGATGCCCCAGGGATGTCTGCTCCAAGGGTTTGAGACAGTGACCTCATTGTCTCCTTTCCTCTTGTGGGCAGAGATTTGAGAGGCTGATGTCCTTGGCCAACTCATTTCCCCTCCAATTATGCCCTCCTGCCCCAGGCCATGGGCAACCGGTCCCCTCACCTGCTTCTTCACATTCTCAATCTCTGAGCGGATTCTCTGGATGAGCCGGGTGAGCTCTGAGATCTCGTTCTTGGTGTTTTTGAGGTCATCTCCATGCCGGCCGGCTGCCAGCTGCAGCTCCTGGAACTGGGGAGCCCAAAGCACAGAGCCAGGGGTGAGCATGAGGCGTGTGCCATGGGACCACATGATGTCTCGGGATTGGTGATGTCCCAGGGGAAGGGCGTGTTGGATGCTTAAGTGGACACGGCCTCTGTTCTGGGAATGACCAGACCTAGCCCTCATGCCTGCTGGGGATGCCCTCTCTGGTCCTGCCTCAGCCCAGCTCACCTTGGTCTGGTACAGCGCCTCGGCCTCGGCCTTGCTCTTCAGGGCGATCTCCTCGTACTGGGCGCGGACCTCATCGATGATGCTGTCCAGGTTCAGGTCCCGGTTGTTGTCCATGGACAGGATGACGGACATATCGCTGATGTGGGACTGGATCTGAGCGATCTCCTACATGGGGACCAGGGCTGGTCTCAGGACTTGACTATCAGAGACCAACACCCCCCTTCACCCGTCCCCCAAGCAAGATAAACAAATCTGGGTGCTGTTGACTTAGAGGCTCTGGACCAAGGCTGCTGCTCCCCGGGCAAGATGAGTTTCCTCCAGCCCCAGACAGATTCCTACCACTGTGAAGCCAGGACCCGGACCATTTCCTTTCCACCCAGAGGGTGGAGGTTGGGAGCCTCTCGGGGCTGAAATGGGAGATGAGTGCCTAATAGGGGGATCGCCCTGAGAGCGGGGAGCCTCTCCCAACCTCGAGAACAGAGTTTTGCCCACTGGCTGCCCTTGGGGGCGGGGGGTAGACATAGACTTACGGCTTCATAGAGACACTTGAAGAATTTGATCTCCTGGTCCATGGAGTCCACTTTGGCCTGCAGCTCCACCTTATTGGCATAAGCCGCGTCCACATCCTGAAAGATGCCCCCGACGTCCCTCAGTCACTGCCCGTGCCGCCGAGAAGGAAGCACCCACCCAGCCCGGGTGCCTTGCACACCGAGATAGCTGCCCTTTTCTCTCTGGGAGGCTCATGGGAAAGGAGAGTGTGGAGCAAAAGGCCCAGCCCCACCCCGCCCTGAGAATCGACTCCCTCAGCAGGGATAGGGCACCCCCCTAAGGAAGGGAGCCCCAGCCAGGCCGCCACCAGCCGTCCCTCTGACGTCTGAGTCAGGCCCTGTGGCCGCAGGGGAGCCCCTGTGTGTCGTCCTCTGCCGTTCTTCACTATGGACAAACCCCGTCCACATGAAACGCTCAGGAAGGCCATCGAACTCTCTCTGCCTTCTCATTCCCTCTCTGGAAAGTCCATCGGTTTTCCTCGGCCTTCACGCCATTAGTTTGGAACTGGCTCTCTCGCCGCGAGCAGAGCCCCCGGGTAGGCTCGGCTCCCCCTGGTCCCAGGCGGCCCTGGACTCGAGGCCTTGCCTTCCTCCTCACCTTCTTGAGCAGCACAAACTCATTCTCTGCAGCCGTCCTCCTGTTGATTTCTTCCTCGTACCTGCCAAAATGCCAGGGCTCGGTCGGTGACTACGTCTCACTTAGAACCTTCTCGCTGAGGACCCTCTTTCACTCAAGGAAGGCTCTACGCAAGAGGCAGTGTGCCCGTTTGAGGGACAGATGCTAATGGGCCACGGGGTACAGGGCTGGTGGGGCCACCAGGCAAGGAAGGCTTTGTGGAGCAGGGGACACGGAGACTGAGTTTGGTTAAAAAAAAAAAGGTGATTATTGAAAATGAAGTAGGAGCATGTGGAGCCAACGTTCTATGGGAAATCTCATAGGTAGCAAGAACCAAGCTCCTCCTTGGAAACTTGACTACAGCCTTACAGATGAGCCTTCCTTAGTTACTCCTCACAGCCCTTCTGGGAGGTGGACGGATTTAAGCCTCCTTTTACCAAGGAGAACCCAGAAGCTCTAGGAGATTATGAGCAGCTTACCCAAGGTTTCCCTCATCCAGCCAGACGTAGTCCTTTGACCACTGTCCAGCTAACTGAGCATTTGTCCTAAGTGCCAGACCAGAGGCTGGAGGTGCAGAGAGCAAGTTCCAGAGTTTTGTTGGAATAATCCTGTTTGGTATGACAAGGGACACTGCCACTCGTCTCCAAAAACCTCAAGCCGAGGTAGCTGCCACCCCTGCAGAAGGAGCTCAGAGGGAAAGGGGCAGTTGCCCGGCTGCGGGGAGACCCCTTCCCCGCTCACCTCTTCTTGTAGTCCTCCACCACGTCCCGCACGCTCCTCAGCTCCGAGTCCAGCCGCACCCTGTCCCCGGACAGCGTCTCCAGCTGCTTCCGCAGGTTGCTGATGTAGCCCTCGAGGATGGGCTCCAGGTTGTTCTTGCAGTTGTTCAGATCCAGCTGCTGCAGCAGCTCCCACTTGGTCTCCAGCACCTGGTTCTGCTGCTCCAGGAACCGCACCTGGGACCCAAAGTGCAGAAACTGTTGAGCCCCCGGGACGCAGTCACACCCATCATCCAAAGGCTCTGTGCAAAGCGCTCTGCCTGCATTTTCTCCTTTGCCCCTCACAACGGCTGCATGAGGCGGGCAGGCCATTAACCCCATTTAATGGAAGGGAAACTGAGCCATAGAGAAGTTCGGCCTCTTTCCAAGGTCCAACGGTTTGATAAGTGGGAGGGAGCCCGGAGCTGAACCCAGACATGTGTCCCCAGAACTCATGTATCCTGTCATTCAGAACCCATTGTGGCCAACCCAGCCCAGGGAAGGGCTGTACCTAAAAACTACCAGGACGGAGTCAGGCTGGGTCCATTTTTGGAAAAGCTGACCATTCTGAAGAAGGGAATCTGCTCTTCATTTTATAGCATATCAAGCTCAGCGAGGCTCAATGGGCCAAGACTTTCCAGGCATTCTAGATTTCTGCATCAGGCTCCAACTCCATCATTGCCCGTGGCCTCCTCCCTCTGCCCTAACTCTGCTCCTCAGAACCATCTTCCGTGGAGGAAGCATGGCACCTGGGGCAACGTGGATAGACAATGCTCCCTGGGCCCCTGTCGCCTCCCTGGGCCAGGAGACCGACCAGAGGCAGTGGATCCACATACTCTTCTCTTGTGTGCTGCGTCGGGGGGAGGCGCGCAAATTTTTTTTAAAAATGACTTAATCCACGTGATCACAGCCACTGTCTAAATAAGGTTGTCTTCCCTGTTGTCATAAGCACAGGGCCTCAGAAAACTGGCTGGGATTCAGCGTTGAGATGGGATCAGCCCCCAAACTGCCTGCCCCCCAGCAGATCCTCCAGCATTGGTTTGGCTTGACTAATCCTGACTCTTTCACGAATACCCCTGAGACTGAGCGTTAAGCGCAGAGTAAACCAGGACCCCACACGCTGGACAATCGGGATCACTGAGAATGTCATGTGCCCACATTGCCCCGCGGTCCCTGGGACTGGGCCTCACCTTCCATCCCTCCACCCACCACCCCCAGATGCCGTTCCCTGGCAAGGCATGTACCTCAGTGCTTCTGCGGACTCACAGAACGGGAGTAATAATTTCTCATCTACCAAAAGTCCGAGGCCTATCTGGACTGGATGATGCCTCGAGGCCTCTTCCAGACCTCTGGTTCCTCCCCTTCTCGACACTCCTCCCCCACTTGTCCGAAGATGAAAATGATAGTGACAACAGCCAGCACTTGGGAGCACTCAGTATGCGGGAGGCACTGTGCCAACATCTTCACATGCATTTTCTTTCCCAAACCTGACAAAACCCCCAAGGGGTAGGCTATTATCTGCATTACAGAGATAAGGAAGGAGAGGCGCAGGCAGGATAAACAACCCTCCGCACAGCCGGCTCTGCGGCTGGCTCAGCCAAGACATTGCCGGTAAGTGATGGGGACAGTGCGGAAGCCAGGTCTGACGTCAGAGCTCTGTGGGGACCCCCCCCCCCCCGCACTGCCCTCGTCGGCCTCTCGAGGGGCCCATGTGGGAATGACTGCAAACGGATGCTCCTGATCCATCCAGTCAAATGACCAGTGGATGAGACCCGCTCCCAACGGGTGGGAGGAAGACTCTGGGTCAGGTTCCCTCGCACTGGCTCTTCCCACACGTGAGCTGCAAGGACCCGAGGCTCAGCAATGGCACCAAGCCGACCCTCCAGTAAGAAGCGGGGGCCTTTCCTTTGGAGCTCCTGCCAGGAACCCCACCACCACCCCCACACGCCCCTGCCAGTAGAGACAGCCTCCTTCCGTCTTCTCCGGGGAAAGTCTGCAGGGAATCTCACACAAATCACCCCGATGAAAGAAGACACCTGCTTCGTCCACGTTACGTGCCTCCTCATGTCTGACCTGAATCCCTTTTGCTGTCACAACAGCTCAGGCTCTAAGAAGAGAAGGGAAGGTCGTCCCACCTTGTCGATGAAGGAGGCGAACTTGTTGTTCAGCGCCTTGATCTGCTCCCGCTCCTGGGCTCTCACTTTCTGGATCTCGGGGTCCAGCTCCACGTTGAGGGGGGCCAGGAGGCTCTCGTTGACGGTGACCTGATGGATGCCCCCCGGAGGGCACACGGACGGGCACACGGGCCCCAGGGCCACACTGCCAAACATGCTCCCAGCAAAGCCACTGGCCCGGCCTCGACCAAACCCATAACCTCCGCTCTTCCCGCTGCTGCTGGCCACGTTAAAGGAGATGTTCCGGATGCCTCCCAGGCTGTAGAGGCTCCGGCTCCCAAAGCCTCCGCTGAGCCCTTTGCCCCCTGCCCGGTAGGAGGATGAGCTGCCCCCGGAGAGCACTGCCGAGCAGCCGCTGAAGCCCCCCTTGGAGGCAGCTCCCGACTTGCAGGTGAATTGGCGGCTCATGCTGGTGGTGGAGATGGAGTTCAGATGCTGGAGGGACGGAGGCCGAATCCTACACGGGCTCTGCAGGTTGCAGTGAGGACTGGCAGGCACCCTTCCTTATATGTGCTTGGCATTGGGGCTCGTGGACGGGCAGTCAAGAGCTTAATTCATGGGTTTGGCTTGCCTGGGAGCAAGAAGTCATTTTCTCTATGCTGAGCTAGAGATCAAGCCCTCCCCACCTCTGAAACAACATGAAACCTTCAAATTGCTGGGCTTGCAAGCCTTGCTCATGTAATTTGGGTTTTATCTAATTAACCTGCTGTTATCGGGTAATTTGCCCCAGGCCCCAGCCTCTCCAGGGGGATGTCACTGGCACTTCACCATCCCTATCCTGCTTAGTCTTCTCTGGGTCACAGGCTGCCTCCCGGGGGCGCAGGGAGCTAGAAGGGTATGGACTGCGCTGGACAGGCGGGGCCGCTGCGTAGAGCATCCAGGGGCTCCAACCCACAGCTGTGTCCTCCTCCTTCCCGGAAAGAGCCCCTTTGTTCGGGCCTCCCGAGGCACCCCGCGCCCTGCTCCATGGCCTCTTCCCCTAACCCACAGCGGCTCTGCCTCCTGGGTGTGAGGGGTGGAGGGTGACCCTCTCCCTGGCACGGGGCGGGAGCGCGGCGGCGGGGGTGGCCACGTGCTTCCGACGGTTCCACGGGAACTGGGCCCCCGCACGTGTCACCCCTCCCAGAGCCCCGCCAGGCAGGCTGCAGGCTGCACCAGACACGGTCGCTGGGCGGCCGGTGCGGGACAGATCCCAGGACAGGAGGCTGGGATTGGGGGGCGGGTGGCTAAAGCCTCAGGAAGTCGCCTCACGGGAGGCAGGGAGGCAGAGGAGGCTTGCGGGGGCTGGAGGCCTCGAAGGAAGCCTCCTGGGGGGGCTCTTGGCTCATTTCCATCTTCCTTCCGACGTGAACGTGTTGACAAGCAAGGTGAGGACAGGAATGGTTTGTTTGTTTGCAACCATCTGCTTAGGGTTCAGGTGGAGGAGCTGCCGTCAGGGTGAGCCCGGGGGTGGGGGCCCGGCTGAGAGCCCGGGAGGCCTGGTGTCTCCACAGTGGAGGCCGCTCCCAGAAGATCCCTCTGCAGGCCGTGTCGTCTCAGTTTTCCCTTGTCAGGAAGGTGGACGGTCCCCCAGCTCGGAGACTACTTGCTCGGCCTCATCCTCCCGCCCCCCCTCCACCGCCCGTCTCCCCTCCATAGACCTCCACCGACAGCTTCCGTGCGCCAGGCGCGTGCCCCGTGGAGGGGACATGGCTTGTGGCCTAAGGCTAACCGCTTTCCCGGCTCTTGGGACCCCTCCTAGCCGGAGGTCCCCCCCCCCCAGCGCTTCGCTGTGTGTGTGATGTGCATGTACCTGCGCGCCTCGGCCCACAGCCGCCTTCCTAGCTGTTCCCTGCCTCCGCCGGGACGCCTCCCCACAGGCCCCATCTCCAGGCACCCCGCGATTTCCCCGCGCCATCCCTACCCAGCCTGATACACCCCTCCTCCCCATCCCTTCCGGTCCAAACCCTCTGCTCTTTCAAAATCCTGCCTCGAACCCCATGTAACGTGGTCCCCCCTCCGCGTGCTGGACTGCTCTGTCCACTGACGCCTCTGCTGCTGCGTCCCCTGGGACGTGGGGCCGGGCAAGGGTCCCATGGCCCCCAGGCGACTCCTTCCTCTGTACCTGTCTTCAGGGCACCGCGGCCAGCCTCGGGACATCGCTCCCCAGGTGCCAGAGGATGGGCGGTTGCTGGGGCGGCCACCAAGCAGCAGGGATGGTGCATTTTCAGGGAGCCCACGGCCCGCGTCCGCCTAGATGCCACGAGGTGGGAGCCCAGGCCAGGAGCTGGCTGCAGGGCTCTGAATCCCACTGCAGCACCCAGAGGGGCTTCACCACTCCAAGGCTCGGTTTCCTCGACGTAAATGGGATAATAAACCCCTCATGGGGTAGCTGCGGCAGCTCCGTGTGCTAACCCGAGTCCAAAGCTTGGCACGTGCCTGCGACGTGTTCAATGTTCAACCGATGTCAAAACCGGTTGACAAAAGTGGGGCGTCAAGTAGAAGCTAGGGATCGACCCGTCCTCTCCTCCTCTGCATCCTCCTTCTGGGAGGGAGAGGACACCTGGGTCGGCACATCTCCATGCTGTGTCACCTGCTGTCAGACAAGGAGGGACCGATGTTCCCAGAGATCCCAGGCTCGGGGAATCTCTCCACTCAGACCATTTCTGATCACGGAAAATTTGCCATTAGAAATAATAATAATAATAATCGCCACTAACAGGCGCCTGCCAAGTACAAAGCTCAGTAGGAAGCACTTCTCAAACATTAGACCTGTTGCTATTGATCCATGTATCAGTTACTGAGCACCTACTGGGTGCTGGGGGGGGGGTGCCTCACACTATCCTGTCCTCAAAGATCTTAGTTTCTGGATCCATCCAAGTGCAGGGATCCCTGGGAAAAGCTTCTCATCAAGACATTAGCAAGTCATTAACACCTTAGCGTGAATTGGTTAATCAGATACTGGCCATCGGGAATGGAACACCCAATGTTGTTGACGAGGATGATGATAGGAGGAGAAGGAGGAGAGTTCGGGGCCACCCACAGGAAGGGTGGGCCCAGGTAGGGCTCCCGGGGTGCCTGTGTTTTTTGCTGGAGGAAAAAAGGAGGGACGGAGGGAAACGAGGACAGAGCCAGGGTTCAGCAAGGTTACGAAGGCCCTGCCCTAGCCTTAAGTAAGTTTCTGGGGAGACCCAGGGGCAAGGGGAGGCACAGCCCCCTGCTTTGGGACGCCTCTGGTGGTGGCGGCAGAGACAGGAGACAGTTGCCCTCATCCTCTGCCCCAGCTTCATCTTCCCCTCATGTCCTTTGAGATCCCGGGATCACTTGGTCTTCTAACTGGGAATTAGATGGTGAGCCAGGCACGGACATCTCCTCGCCCCAGTTACACCCATCTGCGAAGTGGTGGGGAAGTGCATCAATCAGAGAATCAAACCCCCGAGTTACCAGGACCCTCTAGCTTTCCTTACACACTCAAGGAAAAGTTTAAATTGCTTGTTGCATGAATTACATTTATATGGCTCTTGGTTGCTTTTTTTTTTTTTTGAGATTTTATTTATTTATTCACGAGAGACGCAGAGAGAGAGAGAGGAGAGACGCAGGCAGAGGGAGGAGCAGGCTCCATGCAGGGAGCCCTACGCGGGACTCGATCCTAGGACCAGGGATCACGCCCTGAGCCGAAGGCAGACTCTCAACCGCTGAGCCCCCCAGGCGTCCCATTGCTCTTGGTTTTATAGCCAAAATATTCTTATTTAATTTACGCTAATAATTTGTAGCTTTTTGGAAGTTTTTGCTTCTACATTTGTGATGATCCGTTGGACATGCTTGTCGCAACCCCGTGGTCCCAGTGGAGACGGTTGGCTCCTTACTCTCAGCCTTTTGGGGTCTGATAAACCTCCAGAGAAGGCCTCAGAGGGAGAGCGGCCTAGTACAACCCAAGAGGGTAATTGCTGGGTGAGAGAAAAAGAGAAGACGCAGAGGAGAAGGGAATCTGGATCCACGAGGGCTGCCTGGAGGAGGAGGTCTGGGCTCCAGTCTGTTCAGGGAAAAAGGCTTGGGTGGACCAGCAATGGGGAAGACAAAAGCAGCCAGGAAGGGCACGGGTGAGAAAGGACTCTCTAGCTGGACCAAGCGCTAGGGAAGGGAACTCCTGGAGCCCAAGCTGTGTATGTTCTAGGATGTTATAAGGCAAGTGATAGGGAGCCCTTGAGGGCTCTGGAGCCAGATAGAACCTGAGCGATACAGCTTGGGAAAGCAGGATGTGGCTGCTGTGTGGGTAGGAGTGGGGGGTGCGGAGGGGCTTGAGGCACCAAGAGGGGCAGGTGGTGCTCGGAGCAAATAATTGTCTCCAAAATTAGACAAGATGAGCTGGGTTATTTGGATGACGTCAGCTCAGATCCTGCCAGCCCTCCCCGGCGGGTGGACTCAGGAAGGGAGCGGACGCCGGTGGACCCTCCACAGGTCTCCCTCCTCCTCCCGCCCCTGTGCCCCCCTTTCCCCCCTGCAGCTTCAGGCAGGTGGGGCACTGAGCGCCCAGCCAGCTGGATGGAGTGCGGTCCCTGGGGGGACTTGGCCGCAAGCAGAGCCACTCATCTGGGGGCAGGACAGCTGTTCAGCAGGTTTGCAGCTGGCAAGGCTGGAGGAGAGCTCATCCCAGAGGGGCTGGGATATAAAGGACGGAGGAGGCCCGTCCTGCCTGGCGCTGAGCCCCGCTCCCCGCTGCAGCGTGGCTGCCAGAGCGGCTTCCTCCTCACTCAGCTCTGGGGCCGGGAGCATCTCCTCTGAGCTTTGCTGGCCCTCTCCTTCCCCCAGCCCCACCACGCGCTTCTGGCCAAGCGTGTGGATCCAGGAGTCTGAGGGCCCGGGTCTGGGTCCTGCCGGGTGACCGTGGGCAGGGGTCCCAACTTGCACATCTCTAAAAGGGGGGATGCTTGTAGCTGCTGCACCTCCTCCCGGAGGCGGATGGGAGAAGCACGTAAATGAGATGATGACGGTGGCGCTGCTGCTACTACCTACAGGTACCGCGTACTGGAGCTCAGCCAGGCGCTGCTCGAGCACTGCCCGTGAATGGACTCATTTAGTCCGCACAACAGCCCTGAGAGGCAGGTACTGTTATTACCCCACTTTACAGATGGAGATACCGAGGCAGCAGGGCGTTAGGTGACTCAGTGGGGGTCACATGAGCAGAGGAGCCGGGGCTCAATGCAAAGAAGCCTCCACAGAGCCCTTCCCAATCTCCACACCCTCCCCATCAGGGCCGGCCGCACCTCCGCACCTTGTTGCCCAGGTGCTGCGTGCATCCCTCCAAAATGACCCAAGAGGTCCTCCGAGGCCGGGCAATGCTTCTTGCCCCCGCGGCCCCGGGCTCCCGGGCTTGTGCCAGCTGGCAGATGTGCTCCAGCGCGTGTCAGACGACGTGTGTGGGTGCACATCCGTGTGCGGGTGGTCGTGAACAGGGGCATGAGCGGGATGGGTGTCCGGCCAGTAGGCAGAGGCATGGCTGTCCCAGCGATCTGTGGCTGACTTTACTGTGAGCAGCCAGTGCCCAGCTGTGCCAGTTATTACCTCTTTCTAGTATCTTCTGCAAACATAGGCCTGAGAGCTTGTGAGCGTGTGTCTGTGCACGAATGCACTGGCTTCTGAGCACAGTCCAGCTGTTGGATTAGCTCTCCGTTCCTCTCCATTAGTGGCACACAGGTGACTGTCCCATTTTCAGCATATTTTTTAAAGATTATTTATTTAAGAGAGAGAGAGCTGGGAAGTCCAAGGTCAAGGCACCAGCACGGTCTCACTGCAGAGGAGGCCCTTTCCCTGGTGCACAGCCAGCAACTTCTCCCTGCGTTCTCATATGGTAGAAGGAACCAGGGAGCTCCGCGGGAGTCCCATTCATGACCTAATAACCCTAATAACCCAAGTAGTTCCCCAAGGCCCCACCTCCTGATACCACCACATTTGAGTCAGGATTTCAACCTGTGAATTTGGGGGAGACATAAACACTAAGACCATAGCAATCTGCTTCCAGCTTTGGTTATTGTAAACAGGGCTGCTCTGAACACGCATGTACAAGAACCTGTTTAAGCACCTAGTTTCCGTTCTTGGGGATTTGGACCAAGGAGTGCAAACGCTCGCTCATATGACAGTCCTGCGTGTAACTCTATGAGCAACTGCCCAACTGCTTTTCACAATGACTGAACCATTTTACATTTCCACCAGCCATGCATAAAAGTTCCAACGTCTCTGTATCCTTGCCAGCACTTTTTATTTTCCATTGTTTTTTTTTTTTTTTTAATTACAGCCGTCCTGGTGGGTGTGAATGGTACCTCATTATGGTTTGGATTTGCATCTTCCTGATGATGAATCATGTTGAGCATCTTTTCAAGTGCTTTTTGACCACTTTTATATCTTCTTAGAAAAAAAATCTGTTAGGACGCGGTTGAGCATCTGCCTTCCGCTCAGGGCGTGATCCTGGGATGTGGGATCGAGTTCCGCATCGGCCTCCCCATGCAGGCCTGCTTCTCCCTCTGCCTGTGTCTCTGCCTCTCTCTCTCTCTCTCTCTGTCTCTCATGAATAAATAAATAAAATCTTTAAAAAGAAAAAGTCCGTTAAAGTCCTTTGCTCACGTTTTAAGGGGGTTGTTTTTCCTTTTGCTGTTGAGCGCCAAGAGTTCTTTACATGTTCTGGATACTAGACCCTCATCAGACATATGATCTGCAAATGTTTTCTCTCATTCTGCAGGTTTTCTTTTCACTTTCTTGGTAGTGTCCTTTGATGTACAGAAATCTTAAATTTTGATGGAGTCAGTCCAACCTAAGCTATTTTTTCTTTTGGTGCTTGCACTTTGGTGTCATATCTAAGAATCCTTTGCCAAATCCAAGGTCATGAAGATTTATCCCTATATTTCTTCTAAGAGCTTTATGGTTTTAGCTCCTATGCTTAGATTGTTGATCCATTTGACATAATTTTTTCATATGATGAGAAGTGGGAGTCCAACTTCATCCTTTTGCGTGTGGATAGCCAACTGTCCCAGCATGTCCAGGAATGGTGTTGGCATCCTTGTCAAAATAGCCATAAATACATGAGTTTACTCCCCCAAATCTTTTAAACATATTTGTGCCAGGTAGTAAGATCCTATGAGCATTAACTCCTGGGTGTCTCTGTTAGGTGAAGCTCCCTTAAGAGAAAAACCCAGCCAAGAATAAGGCCAGTCCTTGCCCTTAAGGTCCCCAAGTCTGGCACTGATGAAATCAGTCGCACACAGAGAGATCATCTCAATCACATGTGGAAATGTCATGTTGGAGGTGCGTATTGGGCACTGCCAGGTTCTAGAAAACAGGCACTCAGCCGGGCCCTGAGATTCATAAAGGCTCCCAGGAGGAGTGGGTACCCGAACAGAATGTCAAAGGAGAGTAGGAGTTGTCTAGGTAATGAAAGATGTGAAGGACGATCCATGCACAGTGACTGTGTGAGCGTAAGCATCACCCAGAGAGATGACTCAGCCCCTAAATGAACCTTCATTGGAGGTCTACACAGGGCAAGTGGACCAGATACTTATCCTCCTAGACAGTGTGGACACTCCCTCACTCCCCTGGGCTGCTCTCTAACCCAAATTTCCATGTACACCTGTTCCTCCTGGTCTCTTTGCCCTGTATGCTGAAGTCAGACCCACAGAATTTGAAGTTGGTGACCGTGGTCCTATCTCTATGATTTCTTCTCTTGGGCATCAAAGGAATTTCCAAATTGAGTCCTAAAGCAAGAGTACAGTCATCCTTGTGCACGTCTCAGGATCTTGATTAAGTCTCAGATGGCAAAGAATCTCTCCATTTCTCAGGCAAATAAGCTGCAACTGGAGGGGCTGCCCCTCTGCCCTCCTCAATACCCCAGCACAGGACATATTGCCTCAGTCCCCTCAAATCACATCTACCTAGCCTCTGGGTCCTTCACTGTGCACCCAGGACTGGGAAGAGCACCCAAGCCTCATAACCCAGCGGTCAGAGGCACACCAGCACCGTGGCCCGGGAGGAGGCAACGCTGTGAATGGCTCATGGGTTTCTCTAAAGGCTGTTTCAGGTTGTGGATCCCACCCACCGACCCCCTCCTCAGAGCCTCTCTTACTGGGTCACTGGGAATTTGATCTTTGGGGAAAGGCAGAGCATGACTGCTGGGAAGGCCTAAGGGTTTTCTTTTCTGGTCCTGGGGTTCATGACTCAGGGAGTCCATGGATGGCCTTTGGGGGCTTGCAGACCTCTGGACATGCAGACCTAGTTCTATACCTTTCTTAGGGGAAAAATGTCCATAGCTTTCATCAGTTGGTGTGAGTGTAACAGGTTAGTGGCAAGCCAGAACAGAACCCCAATAACTCCCAGGGCACTATTCCCAGTACCCACAGTGACGACAGCACTGACATCGAAGGGCAGCATTCGGGCAGAAAGCCCACCAGAATCTTGGGCTTTTGTGCTAAAGCCAGGTTTATTGCATCTTGGCACACGCAGAAGAGGACCTCTGTAATACGTGAAAGGCACTGGGGTGGCAGCTGGGGTGAGAGGCCTCGCCCTCAGAGGGCCTGCCCCTGTGTCCCTGAGGGCTGGAGGGGCAAAGAGCTCAGGACACCCGTGCTACTAGATGGATCAGAAGGCCCATCAGAGGGCTGATTCTGTAGGCCGAAGCTGAGGGACTCGGAACCCCACCCAGCCCCACTACCCACTTCAGAAAACCCAAGACCTCCAACCCCCACCAAAATAAGCACACAAAACAAAAAACAAAAAACAAAAAAAAAAAAATAAAAATAAAAAATAAAAAAAAAAAAAAAAAAAAAGCACACAAAACCTGTCCCCAAACCCATTGTGATGGTGTGATTTAAGTTCTCTCTCCAGGAATCTAGGAGTCCATCTTTCTAGTTATTCGATTAAACTCTTCTGCTCTTCCAGGAAGCCTTCCTTTTTGTCGCTTCTGCATTCCGATCTCTTCTCAACAAGGCTGCACGGGGCTTCCCTTCCCTGATTTGTACGAGGACACGGCTTTGCGTGTGTGTCCATCCCTCCCATCAGCCTTGAGATCACCTCCAGAGTAGCCTGCTCTGATCTGCCTCCAGACTCCCTAAAGGCTTGTGCACATGTGTCGGCCGGGGGAGGGGGGCGTGATCATGAGGGGGTGGGCAATTTGGTGAGATTGACACTGGTGTCACCAAAGGGCAGTTTATTGAATATACAGCAGAAATCCAGAGTCCTTAACACAAGCAAAGGAGGGACTGGGTGTTGCCATTCTTAGGAATATTTACATCAAGAGCCGTAATTTCTGGGCTGAGCGGCACCGCCAGAGATAGATCAAGCTCCCCTCACTGAACACAGCTCACAGCCACAGGAAGTGACAGAAAGGCAACATAGTCCCGCTGCCCTCATCAAAATAATCGTGCGTTTGAACAAATTCCCTTTGTTACAGAGGCAGTGATAGGCCGTGGGAAGAATATAGGCCCTGGAGCCAGCCAGATTTGGGCTCAACTCTGGGCCCTGGCACTTGGTGGGTGACTTCCTGGAGATTCTTGGGCTGCTTGGCCCCCGAGTGCACATTTGCAACCCTCTCTCTCGATGACAATGTCCGGGGAGAGGCAAGGAGGACATGGGGTGGGCATGACTTTCAGAGGTTGGGGCTTCTCTGGTGTCCTGAGGATGCTGGTTGCAGCCACCCTGCAGACTGGGTAAGCAGGAGGGACGACACATGCAGGGAGCCTGGCACGTCACAGCTGCTTAACCTACGGTGGTAGCTCTTACCAGTAATAGAGGAGTGGGCAGGTGACACAAGGTGGCAGGAAAGCCCCCAGTTCCCTGTCACTTGGCTTTGTGAAGATGGGTACAGCTGAGAGTATGCCCTTTTTCTGCTTAAATAAGGGTGTTGTTTTGCAAAGTCCTTTCTGAGGGGACAGGCAAAGCCTGGCTGACCAGTTGCCTCCTGGGCGCACATCTCCAAGGCTGACCCCTGAAGCCGGAGGTGGGACCCCCCAACCCCCACAGAGCTGCTGGCTTGGCCTAAGTGCAGAGCAAGACTATTCCTCCTCCCCTCCCTCTCCTCTCCCTCTTCTCCTCTCCTTCGGGGGAGGACCATAGCTTCCCGGGGCCCAGAGACTCATTATAGCCTGGGTCTCAAAGCCTCCTGCCAACTGAAGGCGGTAGGGAAAACGAGAAGTCACAGGGTCCACACGGGACCTGAGGAGACAGAGAGGCGATGGGGCCAGTCCGAGCTGGACAGTGAGGTGAGCCACGGCACGGTGGCTGAGTGCACTATAGACAGTCCCAGGACTCCGGGGTGGGGGTGGGGGACAGCAGACAACGCCAGGGTGGGTGGCAGCAAGGGCATCCCTTCTCCCAGGTGCTGGGGGCAGTGGGTCCTTGGGGCTTATTGGGCGGCTTTCCGGGCTGGGGCGCTGGCAGGTGCACTCTTGCCCTTGAGGTCCTGGGGGTCCTTGAGGTCTCCCACTCGTGCCCCTTTGGCCCTGGTCTGCCTGGCCCAAGCGCTGCCGGAGCCGCCTGCCACGCTGCCAGCCCCGGCGTCGGCACCGGTGGAAGGGTCGGGGCGGTAGTAGCTGCTTCCACCGCTGCTGATGACGGCTGAAGAGGAAGGGCCAAGAGCAGAGAAGAAGGGCAGCAAGGGTCAGTCAGCAAAGGAGCCACCCCCGCCCTGTCCCCAGCAGCCCCCGGCGGCCAGGAAACACCACCGAGATGAGTGAGCAGCCTGCGACGAGCCAGGCTCTGAGTGAGGTGAGGACCACATGGCACAGACGCGGTCTCTGCCTTCCTGGAGATTCGCGGGCTGCTTGGCCCCCGCGTGCACATTCGCAACCGTCTCTCTCGATGACAATGTCCGGGGAGGGGCAAGGAGGACATGGGGTGGGCATGACTTCAGCCACGGTTCCCATGGGACAAAGGGAAACAGGTTTCCGTTGAAGCCAGGGAAGTCTCAGAAGACAGTAACAGAAACTTCCAGATTAGGGGAGAGCAAGAGTGGAGGTGGCATCGGCCTATCCCGGGGCCCCGGCTTTCCCAACCAGCCAGAATTCGCGCCTGATGCGTCTCTCAGGGGTACTTACAGATGCTCACAGAGGACGGATTCTCACCAGACATCCTAGAAGACAGAAAGTTAGAGAAGGATAGAACCTCAGCGGAGGGTCTACACTCAGCTAAACCCTGATGGGCACCTGCTTTGCCATGTATGGTATTTTAACTCATCCTGAAAACACTCTGTGAGATGGAAATTATAATCCTATTTTGCAGGTGAGGGAGTAGAGGTGCAGGGACCTGCCGGGAGCCCAGCGAGTACGAGCCAAGGCCAGTGATGAAACCCTGACTGTCCGACCCCACTTACTCTTCGCAGCACCATCTTCAGGTTTGACCTCCCCTCACAGGGAGCAGCAGCTGAGCTCCCCAGGCCAACCACCTCCTTGTGCTCAGGTCTTTCGTCTTCCACTTCCCAAATGTCCCTAGCCAAGCAGGGAGCCATCCACAGCCCCTTCTCCCCAGCGGTCCCCTCCGCCCCCGCCCCCACCTGCACTCCTCGCCCTCCAGCAGCTTGCGGTAGGTGGCGATCTCCATGTCCAGGGCCAGCTTCAGGCTCAGGAGCTCCTGGTACTCGCGCAGCATCCGGGCCAGCTCCTCCTTGGCCTGGTGCAGGGCGGCCTCCAGCTCGTCCAGCTTGGCCCGGGCGTCCTTCAGGGCACAGTCGCCCCGCTGCTCGGCGTCGGCGATGGCCGTCTCCAGGTTGGCGCACTGAAAGCCAAAGAACAGGGTGATCATCGGAATGCAAACTAGCTTTTAGATGTTCTGAGTTGGGTGGCACAACCCCCTCCCTTCACAGATGAGGCCCAAGAGTAAAGCTGCAGAGGCAGCAGGAGAGTTGGGCCTCCTCTATTTTCCGTTGCGGATGAATATTCTGTGAGAAGCTGTTGATGCAGTCGCATTTCATGAATATAGGAAGAAACGTTGGTGTTTGCCAAGTTGTCTAGTCCCTGTGGTTGGAGGCCACCAACAGCTCTAGGTTCAAAGGATGCCACGTCCCGGAGAATCATGCTGAGACCCCAGCCAGGATGCCTCTAAGGCACCACTGTCGTCAGGACAGCTCCCAGTGGGGACCCTTGCTACCTGTTAGCACCAAGAGTGAGCGTTTCTGGATCATTCCAGCATTCTGCAGGGAGGATCTGGCTAAATGCTCCCCTTGTCAGCTTGAATTGGGTGAGGAAGGCTTCCCTTAGAGCGAGAGGGAAAGGCTTGACATCATCCCTCACTCTCAGTAACTGGGCTCTGACAAGCATCTGGCAGCACTGTGATGCCTTGTACTAATGGAGAGGAAAGCTGTCACCGTGCTCCCCACATACCCGATGTGGAGGTCGTAGGCACACAGGGAAGAGAGTGGGCTCTGATCTTTCACTCGGGTGTCCTATCACTGGTAGAGTTGACCTGGTTCTTTGAGGAGGACACAGGAAGGCTTCCCCAGCCCCTTAACATCTCCTCCCCAATGACATAGTGTCACTGCTTTCAGGTAAGGCAGGATTATTCCCCTCGCCGAAGTGGACATGGTACCATGCTACAGGGCAGGGACACTCAAGAGGGCTTCATCTGCTGTTGTCCTCCCTGGGTCACTAGGATGATGTCCCACCTTGAGAGCAGGAACTTAGCGTGGCCACGGAGGGGCCCAGGACACATTCCCCATGTACCCCATGTGTGTTCCCTGTCTAGCGGGAGGAGGAGGAGACATGGGACCTGCCATCAGAGGGCGCGTCTGAAGGGGATGTAGAGCAGTTTGCCGCATACAGAAAAGGTCTGAGAAAGAGTGGGGAGAAGAAGGAAGAAACCTGATTTCTATCCCGACTCTGTTAATAACCAGCTGGGGACTTCCGGGCAAGTCCCTTCCCCTCTCCTTATCTGTCCATCTTCCTTATCTGCAGACTGGGAGTCAGATGAAGTAAGCTCAAGGTACTTCCCAGCTCCGAGCCGAGTGCCAGCTCTGACCACGCGTACAGGGGCAGGTGGGAAAGAGGGGGAGTGGATGGCTGACGGGCGGCCAAGCCCAATCGGAAGACACGCTTTGTACTCAAGGGTGGGCTTCAGTTTCTCCACCGCAGAGGATGAAATTGAACCTCGCAAAGAGCTTGACGCTGTGAGGCTGCTGCCCACCTGCTTCTTTACATTCGCAATCTCACACCGGATCCTCTGGATGAGCCGGTTCAGCTCCGACATCTCGTTCTTGGTGTGTTTGAGGTCATCACCGTGCCGGCCTGCTGCCAGCTGCAGCTCTTGGATCTGGTTTCCCGGAGATAGAAAGTTGGTTATGAGACAGGACCACACCCCCTACTCCCGATACAAAGAAGGGGAAGGGTCCTGAGCATACAAGTCCATGGCTGGGGTCAACCAGAGGAGGTGGCTCCAGAATAGGACATGGCGGATCCGGGACCTGGGTGGTGTGGTGGTGGTTCTGACCAAGAAGTCCACCCAGTTCTCTAAGCGGGACCTGTGTGCTGGCCCATCCTTTCTCATGGCCCTGCCTGCAGTCTTTCCTGAGCTGGATGGAAGAACGGTGCAGGTTACATTTATTAAGCACCTCTGAAGTGTAAGAAGTGCTCCCCACTCATTTAGCACCTCTTTATAGGGCCCTCTGCTAAAGGCCAGGCTCTCCTCCAGGTGCTAGGTATGCAGGAGTGAGCAGGATAGGTGAGATCCCTGCCCTCACAGACAGCTTCTCCTGCAGCCCTTTCTCAGTGACAAGTGGGGGGCTGGGAAGCCGAGGACAGTGTGTACCCTGGGGGTGGTAGGATTATTGGCTCAGGGCTTACAGCCCGTATCTTCCCCTCTTCCCTTGCCCAGTCCTCCAGAGAAGAGGGGATGATGTATCCACGGACAGGGAATGAGGAACCTGTGATCTTTGCTATCGGTGGGATTGAACAGATGTGGAAAGGAGTGCCCGAGCAGGGCAGGTGGAAAGCCCTGGAGGGTGCTCAAGTAAAGGGTCTTCTCCAAACATAACTCCCATTCCCCAGAAGGCACCTAGACTCCCGCTTCCTCCTCTGGGAAGTCTTCCCACACTGATCAGAAAGGAGCTCATGGCTTCCTCTTCGCTCCGTGCCCCCACCCTGGGCCTCCCACTGCTGCTCTCCTACAGATTTGTTACTCTCTCTCCCTCTGCCCCATGGTGACATGCCCTAGTCCCTGGAAACACATCTGTTCTACAGCAGCAACGCCCCTCTTCTTTCCTCCATTAGAGGATTACCCGTCCCTTTCTCTTAAATAGGCCCGCCCAGGTCAGTTTTATGTTTTATCGTTGATAAGTCTCTACTGAGAATGCTTTTTGAGTAGATATCGATACAGCACCTGTTATAACCATTCTTTCATTCGGCACATCTACAAAGGTGGCCCTTGCATTCGCTGGTGGAGGTGTCCCTTCCCAGGGAAGGAGAGGCTGATGGAGGACAGAGACCCCCCCGCCCCAAGGGGCCTACCTTGCTCTGGTACAGCGCCTCCGCCTCGGCCTTGCTCTTCAGGGCGATCTCCTCGTACTGAGCTCGGATCTTGGTGATGATGCTGTCCAGGTCCAGGTCCCGGTTGTTATCCATGGACAGGATGACGGAGGTTTCGCTGGCATGAGTCTGAATCTGGGCTATTTCCTGAGTTGGGAGGGGAGGACAGAGTCAGGGTCCTCCAGCCTCCCTTTGCTGCCTATTCGTCTCCTGGGCTGACGTGGTGGGAAGAAGTGCCAGCTCCAGGTCTGAATGCTGGAGCCAAGGGAGAAGGCTCACAGCATCAGGATGAACCCCACATGGGCAGGGGACAGTGGGAGGCATTTTCTATAATTCACAGAGTCAAGAACCTGTGCTTGAGTAGGACTTCCTGGGGTCATTTTTACACAAGATCGCTTTTATAGCCCAGGTGGGATTGTCTCTTGTGTATATGGCCTCTGGGGACCAAAACCCTATATTTCCATGGCCTCCCAGTGCAGTTTTGTACCTTTCTATCAAAACATCCTAAAAACAAAAACAAAAACAAACAAACAAAAATCCTTCATTCTGTTTATCCTAAATCGCTCTTATTGGCAACTCCCCAGGAGGGCCAAGTGAAGCCCTCAGCTGGGAAGAGGTGGGGTGGGATAAAGGCAGGAGCATCCTCACCGCATCATACAAACACTTGAGGAACTTGAGGTCTTTGTCCAGAGAGTCTACTTTGGCCTGGAGCTCCACCTTGACCGTATAGGCTGCATCTGCATCCTGCCGAGAGGAACCCAGAACATTCAGTCAATGCAACCCTCATCTCATGAGCTTTCCCTGTCCCTGGTCCCAGAACCATCTGATTTGCCTGCAAAGGGAAGCATAGGGATGAATTAAATTACTCAATGTTGCTTTGTCTTATACTCGCGGACTCTTTGAAGATAGAGAAAGGGGAACGTTGCTCTGGTTACAAGGGTGAAAACAAAGCCCAGGAAGGTAGAATGAGCTTCCCCGAGCCACACAGGAGGGCCAAGCCGGACCGGAGTTTCCCTTTTCCCAGACCAGAATTGTCTCCTGTCTGTCTCTGTCCTTTGCCTGGGTGTGTTCCTGCCTCTTCGGCTTGCAAGAGGCCAGAGTAACGACTCCATCCCCACTCACGCAGCAGCTCCTCCCCAGGGTGCCTGGGCTGGAGGCCTGAGTGGAGGCAGTTAGCATAGGGAAGCAAAGAGAGCATAGGCTCTTCTCTCCCTTACCTTCTTGAGCACCACAAACTCGTTCTCTGCTGCCGTGCGACGATTAATCTCCACCTCATACCTGTGGGCAAGGAAAGGAGATAGCAGGGGCCTCAGTCCCCCGGGGCCAAGGAACCTCCTGTTCCCACTGGCCAGGCAAGTGAGTGCTTGGAGGCACAGTCCCCGCAGGATCTCCGAGAAAGGAGCACTGTATGGGGGGGTGGGGGGGATGGCAGGCCTATGCCGCTGAAATACCTCATTTATATTCCACTCACTGGATCCTAGGAAAGTATCCAGGTGCCTCTTAGGTTCCCCAGACTGGCTAGTGAACCAGTCAGTAGATCAGTGAGCATGGAACGCCTTCCTACCAACCAGGTAGGAAGTTCTCATCAAACAGGGCAGCCTGTTCCCCCACAACCAGGGGAGAGGTGTGAGCCCCTGGCCCTGGTGCTTGCTCCCTCCCCTCCTAAAAACTGGCACAGAGATTGGGTTTCCCCGGGAGCCTCTGGGAACAGGACTCACGAGCTTGAGGGGGGCCCGCTCACCTCTTCTTGTAGTCCTCCACCACGTCCCGCACGCTCCTCAGCTCCGAGTCCAGCCGCACCCTGTCCCCCGACAGCGTCTCCAGCTGCTTCCGCAGGTTCCCGATGTAGCCCTCGAGGATGGGCTCCAGGTTCTTCCTGCAGTTGTTCAGATCCAGCTGCTGCAGCAGCTCCCACTTGGTCTCCAGCACCTGGTTCTGCTGCTCCAGGAACCGCACCTGGGACCACAATGGAGGTGGTCGTGTCCGTGGACACAGACTATTGACTCTCAGGTTATATAGACTTTTCTAAAGTCATTTGTCTCAAGTGCCGGACTTCCATGCACACTGGAGCTTTTACAAGTGCTCACCCTCTAGCCTTCTGGAAAAAAACCAATCCCTGAAAACTCACGGAAGAAGGAAATCCCACGGAAGAAGAAAGGCTTTCTTCCGTTGCCTGACTCGGCGCCCAGATGCTCCCCCTGAAGGCTCGGCCAAGGGCTCCTTCTGTACCCTGAGCCCCCCCTCTCCCGATACTGCCGATTCTACTAGCTCTTCGTCTTCTTTAAAGAGCCAGAGGTCATCCGGCCGTCCTCCAGAAACCCAGCACCTCTGTCTCGAGATGGGGCTACCCTGTACCCAATTTTCCACCCTTTCCAAAGTCCCCCGAGGAAGCGACACGTTCCTTTATCCCTTTGTGCTGCCCGGCTTACAGGATGTTCCAATCAGGGGAGCCCTTCCTGAGGCCCAGCTGCCACCTTTCCAGCCACAGCGTCCTGACCGCTCCCAGGCAGCAGGGAGCAGCTCGCATCCCACAGAGCATCTCATCCTCCTCCCTTGAGACCCACCTTGTCGATGAAGGAGGCAAACTTGTCATTCAGAGCTTTGATCTGCTCCCGCTCCTGGGTGCGCACTCTCTGGATCTCGGGGTCCAGCTCCACGTTGAGGGGGGCCAGGAGGCTCCTGTTGACGGTGACCTGATGGATGCCCCCAGGCGGGCACGCGGACGGGCACACGGGCCCCAGGGCCACGCTGCCAAACATGCTGCCGGCAAAGCCAGTGGCCCGGCCGCGTCCATACCCAGGGCCAGGCCCAAAGCTGGAGCCCGCGGTCCGAACCCCACCAGCAGCCCCGCCGAGGGAACTACGCCGATTCCCTCCGAGACTGTAGAGGCTCTGAGAGCCGAAGCCGGCCCCAGGCCCTTTGCCAGCTGCGCGGTAAGAAGCCGCAGGGCCCGCAGCCTGCCCGAGCACCACTGCCGAGCGCCCGCTGAAGCCACCCGTGTCACCTGCAGCCTTGACGCGCAGCTGCCGACTCATGGTGGGAAAGAGCTGGAGGAAGCGGGCGCCACGGACAGAGAACGCCCTGCGCAGCGCCCCGCCGCTGCCTCCTTTTATCCGATCGAGCCCAGGACACCGGAAAGGGGCGTCTCTGCACTGTCGCCGTGCCTTGTGCTGAAGGCCCCGGGGCCACTGGCAATGCGTCCGCAGAGATCTCCCAGCCGGTGCGGCAACAAAGCGTTTCTGGAAGCCGCGGAATATGCTGCCTTTGCAGACTGGAGTGGCCCGATCGGGCATTATCTGTGCTCTTAATTAGGGACCTGGAGACTTATCCCCGCCAGAGATCTCCTAGCTTTATTTTTCCAGGGCTGCCTCCTTCTTCCTTATCTATCAGCAAGGAGCAGAGGAAACTTCTGGTTTTATCTGGAAAGGGCTCATTGAAAACCCAAAATTTCCCTCCTGAGAGAACCCTTCTCCCGGTATCTGGTCTCATGGAGGAGCTGAAGTGCTCACGAAAGAGGAGGGGAGACTTGGAAAGAACAGGAGGTTTTGCCTTCAAAGATCTAGATCCAAGACAGAGTTCTCAGGGGTCCCTCTTTGGGTCTCTAAAGACCCCAGCTGTCCAGCAATGGAACGGACCCCAGGACGATAGTGGAAATGACCCCACAGCGTCTGCATGGCCCTCAGCATAGGTATAATCAGGCCTTTCCATGGACAAGGCCTGGGTGGTGGGTGACCTTGACGGTGCCTTTCCAGGCAGCTGGCAGTTCCTGCAGCCGTGTTTTTGCTCCCAGGCCACGTTGTCTGCCCCAAATAGGTGCTCAGACACTAGTTCTTCTCTCCTCGGGGAGAACGTCTCCCCAGGCCTTGTGCCTTCTGAGGGAAGCCTTCCATGCCCACGGCCCAAGCCACGGGAGTCCCTGCCTTTCACTCCTGGGTGCAGGGTGGGCTGGTTTGCCAGCTTCCAGGTCACTTCAGGAAGCCACTCAATTCGGGGACAGGAGAGAGCAGCCCTTTATCAGCTGAGGTAGTCCTGGCAGGGTGAAATGCCCCAAAATTCCTTCAAAAACAAGCATCTGGTGGCTACCCTAGACCATCTGGTGGACTCCGACCGCTTCCTATAAGTAAGCTGGGCAGCGTCCCCCCATTTGCATCAGCCAGAGAGTAGTAGACCAGAGCTCCCGCTGCTGGGAAGGTGGGTGGAGATAAGGAGGGGGGCCATTGGGATGGAGCCTGGGATGCTCCAAAGAGGGTCTTCCCCCACGTGGTGTTCTCCCCAAAGCCCGGCAGGCAGCAGCGGGAGCTCCTCCTAGGAACCCTGTGTCCTCAGCTCCCTGGCAGCGCCTAGCCCCAGCAAGGGCACGGGAGGGCATCACGTAAGTGGTTTCTTATGGTTTTCCCAGCCAGGCTGCAAGTGCTAGTGTGTGAATGGCAATAAACGGGGTAAGTCCCTTGACCAACATATGGCCGCAGCCACCAAGGAGGCTGTGCACCAGCGAGAGGAATCTACATAAAGAACTTAATCAGGGGCCAAAGCCCCAGACTGACAGAAGAGTGTTGTGAATGACGGTTTTGGGGGGGAATGCTGGGGAATACAGGCTCATTTTGATTGGGGTTTTGAGGACCCCCCAGAACCTGGGCTTGTACCCCCACCAGCGCTCATGGCAAGGGCTGCTTCGGAGCACCTGCTCCAGGCAGTGGGGACTGATGCACTAACTACTCGGAGTAGCAGTGATGGTGGCAGTGACAGCACCCACCGGAGTAATAGTGACAGTGACAACAGGAAGAGTTCCCATCAGTTGTTCACATGGCATGCGCCGGGCATTATGCTGAGGACTAGGAGGATTTCTGTTTTAGCCCTGATGTTTGTGCGCTTGACAGGTGAAGAACCGGAGGCTTAGAGATGTGAAAGAACTTGCCCAGGCTCACTCAGCCAGTACATCGGAGCTGGGACTGGAATTCGAGGGCATCTGGTTTCAAGGTCATGTTCCTAACCAGCACGGTACGTGATAGGATGACAGCTAGAAGCCAAGAAAGAAGCAGACTTTTCGTGCTGGGGACTGGGTTGTAAGAGGGGCAGTGATGGCGACGATGCCATTGAGATGGTGGGTGTGACACAGGAGGAAGAGGAGGAGGCAGAGGGGGATTTCCCGGCAGGTGCCATCACCGCGGCCCACGCACAGGTGCCCCTCCTAGTGATGTTAGGGGATTGCCTCTGCCTACCCCGTGGGACCTCCAGCTGTCCCAACCTTCGCTGAGTTGGCAACCTTCTAATCAGTCACCACGCTCGCTCCACACCCTAGTCTTTGGGTTCATTAGACTAATGGGTGTCCCAAGGCCTGAAGAGACCGGTCATTCAAGAGCTATAAAATTGAGCACCTACTGTGTGTACTGCGCTGTGCCGGACAGTGAGAGAGAAACGCCCAAGACACTCTCCTCATCCTCTAAGAAATTGCCATTGGGGCGGAGGAGACAAGGTATAAGCATGTGAAAGTTGTTTTGTTGTTGCACTTGTTTTCACGCCACATGCTTGCATTGGATCATGAGTGACTCAGGCAAGCAGTTACTGGAATTCTGATTTTTTTAAAAAAAATCAGAGGGGCACCTGGGTGGCTCAATCAGCTAAGTGTCTACCTTCGGCTCAGGTCATGATCCTGGGGTCCTGGGATGGAGCCCCATGTCAGGCTTCCTTGCTCAACGGGGAGTCGCTTCTCCTTCTCCCCCTGCTCGTGCTCTTTCTCTCATTCTAAAATAAATAAATAAGATCTTTTTAAAAAAAATCAAAATATCCCACCACACTGCCAAATTGCTGTATGAGCTCTAGCAATCTTGGGGTGGAGGCTTTGGGTTTTCTATGTAGAGTATCATGTCATCGGCGAAGAGGGAGAGTTTGACTTCTTCTTGGCCAATTTGAATGCCTTTAATGTCTTTTTGTTGTCTGATTGCTGAGGCTAGGACTTCCAGTACTATGTTGAACAGCAGTGGTGAGAGTGGGCATCCCTGTCGTGTTCCTGATCTTAGGGGAAAGGCTCCCAGTGCTTCCCCATTGAGAATGATATTTGCTGTGGGCTTTTCATAGATGGATTTTAAGATGTTGAGGAATGTTCCCTCTATCCCTACACTCTGAAGAGTTTTGATCAGGAATGAATGGATGGATTTGTCAAATGCTTTCTCTGCATCTAATGAGAGGATCATATGGTTCCTGTTTTTTCTCTTGCTGATATGATGAATCACATTGATTGTTTTACGAGTGTTGAACCAGCCTTGTGTCCCGGGGATAAATCCTACTTGGTCATGGTGGATAATTTTCTTAATGTACTGTTGGATCCTATTGGCTAGTATCTTGTTGAGAATTTTTGCATCCATGTTCATCAGGGATATTGGTCTGTAATTCTCCTTTTTGGTGGGGTCTTTGTCTGGTTTTGGAATTAAGGTGATGCTGGCCTCATAGAACGAATTTGGAAGTCCTCCATCTCTTTCTATCTTTCCGAACAGCTTTAGTAGAATAGGTATGGTTTCCTCTTTAAACGTTTGATAGAGGGATCCCTGGGTGGCGCAGTGGTTTAGCACCTGCCTTTGGCCCAGGGCGCAATCCTGGAGACCCGGGATCGAATCCCACGTCGGGCTCCCGGTGCATGGAGCCTGCTTCTCCCTCTGCCTGTGTCTCTGCCTCTCTCTCTCTCTCTCTCTGTGACTATCATAAAAAAAAAAAAAAAAGCTTGATAGAATCCCCCAGGGAAGCAGAATAAAGTACATGGAGCTTTCTCTCCAATCTTTGGTGCTACCACCAGGAGTGTGGGCCAGGGAGCACAGGGGCATGAGACAGAGTTGGGGGAGCAGGCTGAGACACCTCCCTTCTCCGAGTAGACAGTGCGGAATCGTGTGAGGCTAAAGGGGAGAAACTTCACAGTCTGGGTGAATGACCAGGCTCTGTGTTGCACGAGAACTGTCAGGGAGACGGGTCCCCCAGGAAACCCCAAGGGAGCTGAGCCCGTGAGCACCACAGCCTCTTGCCATCTTGGCTACGGATACTCGGGGAGGGTGAGAGGCCCATTCTGCAGGACACACCACACCGGGCAGTAAATCAAAAGCAGGGCCTGGAATAATCCCAGATGGACATAACCAAAGTGATGTGAGCTTGATTTCTGAATGGCTGCTGAAGGCCGTCTTTCTCTAGTCGGTTGGCCTTCCATCCTGTAGATAAAGGTCCTTAACAGAGAGAAGAAGACACTTGAGGGATCCTTGAGCTACCGTTGGGGTGACTTGGGGGACAAACCGCAGCACCTTAGAAACGAGAAGGACTCGAAACTGAATTCTCTGATTTTCCCTTTGAAAGTGAGCTCGGTGACTCTCGACCTGTCTGAACCAGTTAGAAAGGAGGCTGTTTTTCTGTCCTCATCCCAATTCAGCTAGCTCAAACAATGAGGTTCATCCGCTTTTGTCCCACGCTCACCACACCCCCTCCCGGAACTCTTCCCCTCCCTGGCACCCCATGCTCTGCGTCCTGGAGTATTGAGGCCGACAGCAAATGGGACATGCCCCTGCCAGGGGGGGCACACGGCCCGCTGCGGCAATCTGGGGCTCTAGACGCAGGACTGGGGGCAGGGGGCAGGTGATGTGGACGGGGTGAGGCAGAAAGTTCCACGGCAGTAAGAACGGGGCACAGAACATGAGGGAGAGCACCCCGGACTGGGACTGGGAGTAGCTGAGGACCATTTTGCAGGGAGACCAACTAACCCATTTGCCTGGGACCTAGAGGGTTTTCTTTGGTGCTACCACCTGGACAGTTCTGGAACCCCTGGACAGGTGATCGCCCTAACACCCTCCATGTCGCACAGCACAGGGCAACGAGCTCTCCGGTCGTTGGTAGGGGTCACTGACGTTACACCTCCCCCAGTCTGTAAGAACGTCAGTCCCCAAGAATTCTCTGGTGTCTCTCATCTCTTCGAGGCCCCCTCCCGGCCCCCCACGAGTGTTGGCATGAATTCCCCCAGATTAGTAAAAACACAAGCAGCCGACGACACCAATTTAACTTCTCTTCCGCCTCACTTATTAAATGCTTGCTCTGTTACAAGGAGCCGCGCAGAGCGCAACCCCGGACAGGCTGTCGCTGTGGTCAAAACTCCCATTTCTTGGTGCCACGTTAGTGAGCGTGACATCGGGTGTCAGCCTCTGTTCACTGAAACTCGACAGAGGATGTTCCATGACCTGAGACTCGATGGTGGTTCTCTTATCGCTGCTAGTCTCATAGCACTTTTTTTAAAGTTTTTTTAAAAAATGATTTTATTTATTTATTAATGAGAGACACAGAGAAAGAGAGAGACACAGGCAGAGGGAGAAGCAGGCTCCCTGCAGGACTCGATCCTGGGACCTCGGGATCACGTCCTGGGCCGAAGGCAGGTGCTCAACCGCCGAGCCCCCCGGGGGCCCCTCATACAACTTTCTAGAGACACTCCTCCGTGTGCCTCCGCAAGCAGCCCTCTCTGAGTCGAGGGCCACCCCGCGTCCACTCCTCCAGCATGTAGCTCAGCAGGGGCTCGAGAGAAAAGCATCAGAGCCGCTGAACCAGGTGGCTGTGGGCCAGCACCCCTTCCTCGGGGCAGGTGCAGCCCTCCGCTCAGGTGCTCAGCTGGATTCCACTTGCCCCACCTGCCCCACTTGCCCCCTCCCCAGGCCCTCGGCCTGGGCACCACCCTCACGGCCCTCCGGCAGCCGGAATCTGCAGGATGGGCTCGCTCTCCAGGTGAGTTGGAGCCAGACTCCCCCTCCTCCCAAGGGGAGGCCATCGCGTCCCGGCTTCCCCGCGAGCTTTCCCTTGGGTCTCTAGGGCCAGCTGAGGCCTGTCTCCCAGGCCTTGGGTCTCTTCCTCTTGAGGGACAGGGGGGCGGTCCCTCAGCTCCCGCCGCTGGCCGCTCTGGGCTCTGGCCCCTGGAACTCTGTCCTGCCCTGCTTCCCTCTGACTTAGGGACCCGCAGACAGGTTGGCGACTCTCAC
This sequence comes from Canis aureus, assembly GCF_053574225.1. Classification (NCBI taxonomy): domain Eukaryota; kingdom Metazoa; phylum Chordata; class Mammalia; order Carnivora; family Canidae; genus Canis; species Canis aureus. The sequence goes on along the minus strand of NC_135635.1, from coordinate 2,513,928 downwards.
AGCCTGGGGATCCTTTCGCCTCCAGCCCATCCCGGGGGACCCTGTCCCACTGAGCTCTCCAATCTTGTTCCTGCTTTCTCCCTTCGCTCTGGCCCCTAAGGCTTCTGTGGCTGGGAGACCGCCTCCCCCAGCCCTTTAGTGCCCATCAAGGGCTCCGGAGCTCTTCCCCCACCCCCACCCCTGCCCTTTTTAAAAAGAAAAGCTCTGAACTCTCGACAACTCCACCCCACCGCCTACCTAGTCATCCCGGCAACTTTCCTCTCAGCTCCAGTGCACAGAGGTATGTGCAGACAAGCGCAGTCTTGCTCTGGGAAGGACACATTTTCCTCCATTTGCTTGTCTCAAAACACCCCGGGCCCCTGTTCCTGTACTACTTCGTCCTTCTCCTTGCCCCAGACCCTCCACTCCAGCTCCCCCTGGAAGAAGCTTGGAAAGTATTTCCTGCCCGTCCCCCCATTCCTTGATTTTTCTTTTTCTTTTTTTTTTCCCAAAAGGCAGTGGAGAGGCTGGGGGAAATGAAATGCCTTAATCTTTTTGATCGTGACTGTGAAGTTTGGTACTTGATCCGCCTCTTCCTGTGCCCATTTCCAAAGCAAACAGGCCGGCTGTGCAGTGGGCTGTAATTAAGCCAGTCATCACTAATGACATGCTCTCTATCTCCCATCGGAGAGCTCGGCGCGGCCCTGTGCAAACAGGGCGGGGGAAGCCCCTCCCCACCCCCACCTGGAGTGGTGGGCTGGGCCTGGAGGGGGCACCTGCCTCAGGTGGGGGGGAATGGCCATCCCCCTCCTGCCCACATCATAGCTGAGCCTGCGGGGTCCTGGGGAAAGGAGTTGGGAAAGGGACAGGAGGAGGGGAGAAGAACCCCGGCAAGACCAAAGCACGGAGGGGCCCAGGTGACCACACCCGAGGTGGGAAATGGGAGGAAGAGTGTCAAAGTGGGATGTCCAGAAAGAAATACAAGAAATAAGAAGCAGGTGTTTTGGGAAAAGGAAGCTGGAAGAGATTGGGTCAGTGGGGAGGGCTGGGGGGGGGGGCGGTCCTGAGGCACAGACCGTGTGCAGGAAGGGTCCCAGCGCCCGAGGCTGAAGGCAGGGCTTGAACTGAGCCCTCCGCTGTTCCAGGAGGGGCATTTCCATCCAGCCCCAGCCCGGGTAGAAGGGGCGAGTTCCCTGCTGGCTGCCGGGCTGAGGGGCCCTGAGCACCGCTCCCCAGGACGCCAGCCTGCCAGGGACAGAGGCTTAGGCCCGTGGGGCTTAGGTGACATCTGGCCCTGCGGTCGGGGTCAGAGCTCTAGCCACAGCTGAGGCCCAAGTGGGGCCCCTTTGTAAGATTTGGTCAGCCTTCTCTCCTAGGGCAGGAGGTCTGGGGGCCAAGTCCCGGTCTCTCTAGTGTCCCAGGCCCCCACGGAGGCACGTGAGACTCTCCGGCCGGGCTACCAGGTGTGACACGCAGCTGCAGTTCACGAGCCTGCTTAGGAAATAAGCCCGTGGCTCAGAGAGAGGGGACGGGGGCCCACGCCAGGGCACCAGCAGTCTGGAAGCGGGAGCCAGGAAACACGGGAGACCGGGGCACGCTGCCTCCCAGTTAGGGGAAAGGAACACGGGGCAGCATGGAGCGAGGGGGGAGGCCACGTGTCATAACCAAGAGCCAAGAAGGGGGTTGAGAGGGACCGGCAGCCATGGGAGAGAACCTTCTAGATACAGATGCGTGCTAGGAGGGCTGAGGGGCCTGGGATGGGGAAGAACTGCTGGCCTGGGGTTGGAATCCGGCGGGAAGCTGGCCTGGCAGCCTTGCCTCGGGTGTGGACGTGGAGTGCTCGCTTGTTGAGGGCTTGCTTGGTACATTCTCACTTCATCCTCACGCTTATCCTGCGAGGTAAATGCTTTTATTTTTCCCGCTTTATGAACGACAAGACGAAGGAGCAGGGAGGCTGAGTTGCCCACGTTACAGTGAGAACTGGCAAAAGAAACAAATTCTCAAGTGGCAGCTGTAAACTGTGTCCTTACACACAGGGCGACCTCCTGCATGAAGGTCCCCACTACCCGGGTCCTTGAATCTGGAACTTGGTGCTGTACCTGGAGTTTCAGCAAGAAGGTTTTAGACCCCCGGAAAGCATCTCCTCCAGCTGGCAGCCCTGGGGTGGGCACAGACCTGTCCCAGATCATCCTCCTAGGGATGGATGGATGGATGGGTGGATGGATGGATGGATGGATGGATGGATGGATGGGTGGATGGGTGGGTAGGTGGATGGGTGAGTGGTTGGAGGAATGGGTGGGTAGATGGGTGGGTGGATTGGAAGCAAGAAGGAAGGATCCCAGCCATAAGCCTCTAGGAGGGACCAAGTCTCTGCAGGGGTGTGGTGTGGATGCATGCCAGGGGGGCAGGGATAAGCAAGGCCAAGGAAAGCAGTTTACAGGAGAGAAGAGGCTCTCGCTGTCTCTGGTGGTTCCAGCAGCATGTGCCGAATGTGAACGTTTACAACTGAAGGACAGTGCCGGAAGCAAAGTGATTGTCCTGACGTTGATAGAAGTGGTGAGGGCTGGGAAGAAAGGCAGGAGGCAGCCAGCAAAGGGCAGCCGAGATCTCAGAGCAGCTGCCAACTGTGATGTAGAAGGTCTTTAAGATGCTCCCTGTCTCTAACAGTTCAGGCCCTTTCACCCCCTCCAGGAAGCCTTCCCAGATTGTCTGTTTGGCTGTAATCTCTTCTTTCCTGTTACCCTCGTGGCTGTGCCTTGCCAGTGCCTCCATGACTATATTACCTACGAGACAGAGAGAGAAAGAGAGAGAGAAAGAGAGAGAGATTTCAGAGGGAGCCCCCTTGCAGCAGGGCAGGGATTTGCACACAGTGCAGGTGTTGTTGGGGAGGGTATTGCTGAGGGATGGGGGCCTCACCCCCGGGCCTCTGGATCAGCACCAAGATTCTCCGGTGCCCGCTGAAGAAGAGCTGTCTGAAGACCCTCAGTTCTCTGAATAGAGGTTCGGAGGTTCGGGCAGTGGCAGCAGCACGTTCCCCACCCCTGTGAGGGGAAAGGCCAGAGAGGAGCCAGGTCCCGGGCTGCGCGGCGGCTGCGGCCAGCCTGGGCACGCTAGGGAGCACCGCAGCATCTCCTCCAGCTGGCAGCCTGGGGGGGGGGGGCGGGCACAGGCCTGTCCCAGATCATCCCAAGCCCTCACACCGCAGGCAGGTGTCGCCTCCAGCGCCCGGCGGCGGAGCTGCAGCACCCGGGGCGGCTGGCAGAGGGCACTGCGTGCGCGGAGTACGGGCGCCGAGTCGCTCTCCTGCTTGGAGATGAGCCGGGGGGACTGCCTGGGAACGGGTTTCCTTTTCTAAAAAGTTTTCATGTTTTATTGTGCACATTTATATTTCACCATTAATACTGAGCCTAAATATATGCTGGCTTTGTGTCAAGATTTTTGTGTTTTTTTTTAAGATTTTATTTATTTATTCATGAGAGACGAGAGAGAGAGAGAGAGAGAGAGAGAGAGAGGGAGAGAGAGAGAGGCAGAGACACAGGCAGAGGGAGAAGCAGGCTCCATGCAGGGAGCCCGATGGGGACTCGATCCCGAGACCCCAGGATCACACCTGGGGCTGAAAGCAGGCATTAAACTACTAAGCCACCCAGGCTACCCCTTCAAGATTTTTGAAACAAAAAAGAAAATGAACAGCTCTTAGGATACAGAATATATTAAATATATATTTAATATATAGTATCGACGGGATGGTAAAGTCTATCTATGCAACATTTACACATTCAGTGGCACAAACACAAATAAGCTATAGGGACTAGAAGACATGCAAACTTTGGGTTGCAATCAGAAAAAAAAAAAAAAAAAACCTAATCAGGACTAAAGGGAGAGAGGTACTTGGTTGCCGACAAGAATCTTCCCTTGACTTCAGGTTTCAAATCAAGGAGTCAGTATACAAAAACCACCAAAATGTACGAAATCCCCAGCAGTCAGAAGAAACCATAGCAACGTGACAGAGGAAGGAACTGGCTCACACCAGGTAGGGCTGTGGGGGCTCGCCAGGCTGCACTGAGCGGGGCAGCTGGGCTGGAAGTCGGCAACCCAGTTGGAGGCTGGAGCGCAAGGTCAGGACCTACAACAGAGGGAAACGGCAGGCTGGAAACAGTCCGCAGAGGCAGAGTGGTCGGTGCATTTTTTAAAAATCCTTATTTTAATAAATAAATAAATAAATAAATAAATAAATAAATAAATAAAAGTAAATAAAAATAAATAAAAATAAATAAATATAAATATAAATATAAATAAATAGATATAAATAAATATAAATATAAATAAATATAAATATAAATATAAATAAATATAAATAAATAAGTAAATATAAATATAAATATAAATAAATATAAATAAATAAATATAAATAACTACATATAAATACATATAAATAAATAAATATAAATAAATAAATAAAGTAATAAATAAAGTAATAGAAAGTCCTTATTTTCCAAACAGGGTCCTAGGATGCTTTCCTCAAACAGGGAAGACGACAGTAAAGGTCGGTGGAGGAGCACCGAGGGGAATGTGTTTCCGTGGGAAGACCCAGGGCCCTCCATCCCGCCCTCAGCCCCTGTCAGGCGGGCCCCCGGGCGCACAGTCCTGCTGAGAAGCAGCGGGTCCCGAACCAGCACACAGCGGGCAACGCAGGCCCCTGAACACACGTCAGTCGTGATCGTTACAAGGCCGACTAACAAACATCCGCGGCTACACACCGCATCGCGGCTCCAGTACTTCACCCCGTCCATATCCTCAGGCCTCCGCCACGATGAGAAGCTTGTGGGCAACGAGGGGTCCTGTCTGGAGGCTGGGCTCGGCCGTGGGGCTGTGGGTCAGCTCCCAAGTCTATCCTTCCCTGCGCCCGGGGCGTCGGTGTTTGTTTTACCCCTCAGAGCCCCGTAGTCTCCTTAGGGCGACTGCAGTATTACAGCTGCACCTTCTAACAGCGCTCCCCATCGGACTGTCGGAAGAATTCACGGAGTTGCCAGACATAAAGGGCGCAGAAGACTTAGTGCTGAGGGCAGTGCCTGGACCAGCTTGCATCGATCCTATTGTGCAAGGGCAGGATCTCGCACTAGGCCACGGCCAGCCACTAGAAGAGCCAGGATTGGGGGCCAAGCGTGTGACACTCAGCCAGCACGCTAGCAGGCGGGCCATTTGCCCGAGACAGTCCTGGCTTTTGCCTGTCATCTGAGGATCCAGTTTGGCATGTGCCCAGAACCGGCGTTCCGCTTTGGTTGATAAATTATAGAAACTGCTCACACACGGATGTATATAAAGCTCAAATTTATTAACACAAATGTGTTTCGTCACTCGTAAGCCATCGGGTCACAGGTATACACCCCAAGCTCCTTCTTCCCAGCCATGGGCTGGACTAAGCCACGCATTCTTGCAGCAAATGCGTACTGAGCGCTCTGAGCCAGACTGGGGATCCTGGAACAGAGGATTGAGGGGGGGAGGGGGGATGAGCGGACAGGAGTGTGTGTCACTGCCATGGCACTAGGAAAACACAGCACCGACGATAATGCAGACTCGGGACCGGGGCTGTGGGTGTGTGGGGCTGTGAGCTTGGGCAGAGCGCTGAACCATCCAGGCCTCTGCTTGCTGGCCCATAAAATGGGAGGACGGAGAGAACTGTCAGGCCACCAGCTCTGAGGCTTCCTCTCCCTTAATGCTCGATGACTTTGCTGGAGTCCACCTGGAGGGACCCAAAGAACCATGAACATGGGAGGTGGCATTTCAGCCAGGCCGCGAAGGGTGAGCCGGCTTTTAGTAAACAGGGCACGGGCCCCTGTAAGTGAAAAATCCTATTTGCATAGGTCCTTGGGAATGGAAGTCCCGGCCCGCTGGAAGAAAGACTGGAGGGGTAGACTAGGGACGCAGTGGAGGAGGGAGGGTCACGGGGCCTCGAATGCCCCCCTCGAATGAGGCTCATCCTTGGAAGGTGGTCTCACCCTTGAGGATGCTCCTCTTTAGCACCTTGCTCAAGCCAACTGTGCAAACGGTTTCTGGGGAACACAAACACGCTTGCGGAAACCCACGCGCACCTCAGAGAGCACCCTTCTTCCCCACCTAACTTCTCTTCCTGGCAGTGACTAACTGCTTGACTAGATTTCTTTGTTAGTTGCTTATTTTTATTCTCCCCATGGACAGTAAGTTCTATGAGAACAGAGTCTGGGGGCACCTGGGGGGGCTCAGTGGTTGAGCGTCAGCCTTCGGCTCAGGTCGTGAACCTGGAGACCCAGGATCGAGCCCCACATTGGGCTCCCTGCATGGAGCCTGCTTCTCCCTCTGCCTGTGTCTCTGCCTCTCTCTCTGTGTCTCTCATGAATTGATAAATAAAATCTTTAAAAAAAAAAAAAAAAGAGCAGAGTCTGTGCCTGTTTGTTTTCTCTGCTATTCCCAGTGTCTGAACAACTGAAGACTGGTTCGCTGTGCTCCTACTGTGTACACGCAGCAGGTACGGACGCATCCATAAGCATATGTGCATGCTGGCCTCCAACTCTGGGGCGGAAAAGAATTGGCTGGAAGAAGAGAGTAGGGGCCCTTGTGGGGCAGCAGGGTGACGGTGGGTTGGCAGGAGAGTGGGGAAGGAAAAAGGGCAGCCGACTGCCCTGGAAATAGTGTGGGACTGTGGGCACCTCGGGGACCCAAAGGGAGGAGACACACCGAAGCTCCCACGCGTGGCCGTCCTCGCAGACCGGGCTCCCCGCCCACTGCCACACGAGGATGCCCGCCTCGCACTGCGTGGACTGGAAGCACGGGGCCTCCCAGAGGTGCGTCAGCAGCAAATCTCAGCTGCCCACCACCCTCACCTGCACCCACCAGGCCAGCCCCGGATGGCAGAGACCCGCGCCAGGGCCAGAGACCCGGAGGGAAGCAAGGATTAGGTGGAGAAGGTGTAGAGGGGCACCGTGGCTGCCGACATCCGGGAAGCACACTGGACACCGGGAATCCCGCGGCACTGGTCGTTTATTGCAGGAGAAGCGGAGAAGTGGACATGACCCGGGGGGCGCCCCTGGCTGCAGAGGCCCAGGAAAGACGGGGGCAGAGGGGGTCACGCCTGGGGGTGTGTTCTCTCTGCCCCGGGGGGCCACGGAGGAGGTGATTGGCTTTCCCAGGTCGAGCGGGCGCCGCCACGGACCACGGGGCGGGGGATGGCGCGGGCAGGGTGGGGGCCCGGACGGGCTGGAGTGGGGGCGCAGCTGGGCTCTGCGGCTTTGCACGCACAGGGCCGCTGCGGCCTGCCCCGCGCTTCACCTCGAGGCCTTCCTGGCTGCGCAGCTGCCGCCTGAGCCCTTGGGCCCGGGATCCTTGAACTCGCTGCCGCAGCCGCCTTTGGTCTTGACGTCCACGGCCGCAGGTTTGAAGCTGAAACTGCTCGAGGCGCCAAAGCAGAGCGCTGAACCATCCAGGCCTCTGCTTGCTGACAAGCCGGCGCCTCCTGCCCCCGCGCCAGTGTTGCTGATGACAGCTGCGACGGCGGGAGAAGACAGGACGGGGCTGCGGGCCTCCGGGGGCATCGGGGCCCCTCCCTCGATCGCCCCCTCCCCGTGGGGACCGATTCCCTCCGGTGGGTACTTGCGGTGTGCTAAGAGGCTGCGGGCAGCACCCGGCCTTTCTCAGGTACTTGGCCACATGCACCTGATCCCTTGCCTGAGTCTGCGTCCCTCCACCTGCGTCAGGCTTTGAGCCTCCGCAAGCTCTCGGTGAACTTCCCCCGTGGGACAAAGGTCCTTGAGGGAGGCCCGGGCACTGCCCCCACGGAAGGCGCTTGGGCCTAGCCCTGCCTCTCCTGGGGCAGCGCCCCCCCCCCCCCGCCCCTTCTCTAGCTTTTCCATCTGCTTCCACCGTCAGGGCCTCAGGCCCCCCCACCCCACCGCACCCCAGGCCCCCTCACTGCAAGCGACCGCCTTTGTTTTGGCCCTGCCCCAAGAGAAACACAGCACGGCCAGTAAGCCTCATTCCTACAAGAGGCTTCTGGACCACACACCGTGGGGTTTCCTTCCACCTTCCTGTAGGCTGTGCTTTTGTATTTCACCATATTATTTTTCTCCATCACCGCTTCTCCCTGGGAACTAAAGCCGGCTCCCTCCCGGTGCCCCTGAGTCTCCCCTGAACCCTCTCTGGTGTCATGGCCTCGGAGGCTCAGACCGAGCACAGACCCAGGCCCTGCAGGTACTTACAGATGCTCACGGAGCTGGGATGTTCACCAGACATCCTGGGGAGAGAGAGGAGGAACAGGTAAGCCCCCATGAAGCAACGTCGCAGACGTGTGCCCCTGAGGACGTGCCCTGGGCACCGCACCCCAGCCTCCCCTCCTCCCACACCCCTGCTGGGAAGGCTCGCTTCTCCATCCACCCGAGTGGCCCTGGGTCATCTGCTGGGTGGGGTCCTCGTGTCCCTGCCGGCCTCTGCTATGCCAGTGGTCTCACGCAATTAAGAGGAACGAGCTCACCGGCTGGCCGGGCCCCAGGCTTTGCCAGAATGAGCTCCACTGGGCCGACTGGTCTCCTGGAAACCACCTTGCCCCTCCCCGCCAACACCATCAAGCACGCAACTCCCAGGGCCAGGGAGGCTCTGTTTTCCAGAAGCTGCTGAGGTTAATCTTTCCTCTCCCACCTCCTCCGTGGGATTTACACAACTCAGTCCTTCCTGCCGTCTAACTTTGGTCTTTGCTGTTGCACCGTATCAAACCTATCCCCTCTAAGGCTTTACCCAGTAGGACCTGACAGGACCAGACCGTTTGCCTTCAGTCTTCCTGCTAAAGCACAGAGAGACAGAGAGAACGGCTCCAGATAGAGGAGACCTGCCCCCCCACCCCCGCCGCGCCCCCCACCTGCACTCCTCGCCCTCCAGCAGCTTGCGGTAGGTGGCGATCTCCATGTCCAGGGCCAGCTTCGTGCTCAGGAGCTCCTGGTACTCGCGCAGGAGCCGGGCCAGCTCCTCCTTGGCCTGGTGCAGGGCGGCCTCCAGCTCGTCCAGCTTGGCCCGGGCGTCCTTCAGGGCACAGTCGCCCCGCTGCTCGGCGTCGGCGATGGCCGTCTCCAGGTTGGCGCACTGAGGGGCAAATGCACATTGAGTCCGAACGCAGTTCCGAGATCCTGCTCAGGTGACCTCCTCTTATTTGGTCCTGACTGAGAGTAGATACTTTGAGGTCCTCCTACTTTCTCCACCTTTGGACATCCCTAGAGGTGAACCCGTCCTTCTCCTCACTCCAGGCACAGTTCCCCTCCAGTCATGTACTGGTTGGTGCATGACGGTGGTGGCCTTCCCCGCCTTGGGAGGGACGAGGAGGGCACCGAGAAGGTGAGCCTCCTGGGCACGTGGCCCCGGTCCTCTCCCTCCTGGTCGGCAAAGCTGGCTGCAAGATTCTAATGCCACCCCCCCACCCCCCAACCCGCCGCAGTTTTGGGGCAACTGGCTTAATCCTGTCCCACAGTGTAGAGGTCGTCTTGGGAAATCCTTAAATCATAAACAAAACAAAAAAAAGAGAGAGAGATAGAGATGGAGGGGGAACCAATAAAGCTCCTATTAATAAAATTTCTGTCCAGTAAACCTGCCGGGCCGAGTGTGGCCTCCAAAGTTCCACAGAGGATCATGCTACGGGGCAAGGCCCTCAAGAGGTACTTTTGTTCACAGCAGGTCTCACCAGCTCGGAGACACCTGCGGTCAGGTGGGAAGGCCACGTGCAGTACAAAGCCACCTCTGTGCTGCGCCCACGGGAAAGCTGCCGGGGGTTCTTGAGTCTTGTACTCGTGGGTGTGCTTTCCCATCACCTGGCCCAGGTGCTAGTGGGATCTGAATATCTGGCTTCTCCTTTCCATTGTGTCCCCTTCCCCTGGAGTCAAATCTGCTTCACCCCCCAAGGAGAGCAGCTGATCCTGAGACCAGAGAGAATTCTAGGCTGCTGTTAGCCGATGCCACCGCCTCTGCCGGGCAGGCCCCCAGTCATGCAAACACCCATAGTGTTCTGGAGGAGTGGCTCACAGGTCAGCAGAGACGCCTAGGACCCAGCTGCCCGGCCTCTGCAGACCATGTCCTGTCCTCACGACAGTGGAGGTCGAATCGTTCGGGGGTGGAAATACACTCCGTGACCTGAGATCTATCAAACTGTCGTCTGCTCCTTTTCAGGGACTGAGGTCCTGCAGGGTGAGCTGGGGAGACTCCTGGGTCTTGTGAATGCGGCATGAGGGGAGAAGGCATGAAATCTGGGTGTCCCCGGATTAAACAATTATCACATGGATCCTGGGGTCATCAAATGCCAAAGGGTCTGCAGGTGAAACCATGGGCTTTTGGATGGAAAGGCCAGAAGGCAGGAGAGCATCGTGGCCGACAGGCCCCAAGGGGAGCTGTGATGGGGACCAAGCACCGAGAGTGGCCCCGCACACGCTGGCTCCCCAGGAAGGACACCTTCCCTGACCTCCCTGGTGGCATCGTAATCACGAAGTCACTTTCGAGTAATAAACTCATCCAACGGTGAACACGTGGCATTCTATCAGATAAAATATCATAATCAGGTCCTGAGGGCAGCCTCAAACACCTTGTGGTTTTCTTTCATTTATGCAGAACTTGATTAAATAAAAACTCCATGACTGCTTATTGGATGTGGCCTTTTCTCTTTCTACTGTCAGAAGCCTGGTGCCCGGAGGAGAGGATATGTGTGTGTGTGTGTGTGTGTGTGTGTGCGCGTGCAGGGCTGTAGGGCCAGAAGGCCACTGGACTTGCTGAGGAAGCGCAGAGCCTTCGTGCCAGGCTCCACAAACTCTGGGAAACTCACCAGTTTTCCTGCTTCAGAAACATGAGTTTGGCCCAAATAACGCACCCAGGGTCACAGGGTCACTCGGTGCCAGGCCACCGCACACAGCACAGCCACAGGGGAGGGCAAACACGGAGCGGAGCCCTGGGCCAAGCCTGGGTGGGAGGCTCTCTCTCCTCCACTCTCCTTCCTCCCACACGGATTCAGGAAGGGAACCTCCGAACAGCAGCTTCTACCCACTGCATCGAGTCTCAACTCCACAGCCCGGCTTCGACGGCGCCCATACTCAGCCCGTCCTACTGGGGGGTGTCCTACTGACCGCCACCCCGCCCATCACGGAGCTTCTGCTCCCTGCACACACGCCACACAGTGTCCTCCTGGGACCCCCTTCCCCTCTCCTTCCTGCCCACCCCATCCCACCTCCTGCAGGGACCCCCACTGGGGTCTTCATTCCGCTCTGGCCATCGGGGACTCCAATGGCCCTCAGGGGACATGCTGCACAGTGGGTGGGGTACTTCATCCTTCTTTGTGGGTTCAGGCCATTCTCTCCTCACGGATTATCAATGCGCTAAGGATGGACCATGTCCCGTCCTTGTTCCGTATTTAGCCTCATACCTTTGGTGCTCAGTAAACCCTGCTAGCCGACTCATTTCATGGAACCCACCTGCTTCTTCACGTTCCCTATCTCGGAGCGGATCCTCTGGATTAGGCGGTTGAGCTCTGAGATCTCGGCCTTGGTGAGTTTGAGGTCATCCCCGTGCCGGCCCGCTGTGACCTGCAGCTCTTGGATCTGTGGTTGGGGGACGAGAGAAGAGGAGCATAGATCAGTTGGGAATTCATTCACCTCTTACGGGTGTCAAACATGGGGCGGGGGAGGGGGCCATCTGCCCTTCTTGCTGCCTGAGCAGCAAAGACACAGGGAGGAGAGAGGGAGGGGAGGGAGGATGCGCACTGCCCTTTCCTTCTGGACGGGAAAGCCCTGACCCAGTTCAGAAAGACCCTCAGGCCCACAAATGTGAAAGCCTTGATGGAGTTCGAATTTCCTGTCCTCATTTTGACAGAGTGGGAAACACGAAGAAAAGCCAAGATCGATGCATTGATTATCCACGGAAACAGTGTCCGCGTCTTCCCAGGGTTGTGGCTAGCATGGCCTCTGCTATCAGCACGGGCAACCGCGGGGCGAGGGCTAAGCCCATATATGCCCCCAACACATGCCAAGACTGTGGTTGACCTCCCTGGACCAGAAGGAGGCATTTCCACAAGGCCCAACTCCAAGACAAAGGAGGTCTTAACCCAGCCCGACACACGCACAAGCACACGCACGCACGCACGAGGAGAGAATGGCAGGGGCAGCCACTGGGCCTCGGCACACCCGGCACACGGCCCACCTTGGTCTGGTACAGCGCCTCGGCCTCGGCCTTGCTCTTCAGGGCGATCTCCTCATACTGGGCGCGGACCTCGTCGATGATGCTGTCCAGGTCCAGGTCCCGGTTGTTGTCCATGGACAGGATGACGGACATATCGCTGATGTGGGACTGGATCTGAGCGATCTCCTGGAGGACAGTTAGGGACGTGGAGCCAGTCAGGGATCTCTGCGAGGGGAGCACGTCTTCCCTCCCTGGCAGACGCCCCACAGCCCTTCCTGGGTGTTTGAATTCCGCCTTCAGCAAAGCCTAGGTGCGCCTGTCATGCCGGGGGGCAGTGATGGCACTGGGCTGGGACTGTCCTCTCCGTCATGCACCAGGACTGCTCCCACCCCTGCCACGCTCGCAGCAGCTGCCACCCTGCAGCCGGAGAGTCAAGCCTGAGCTCCCAGGGCAGCACGCAGAGCCCTCCGGGAGCTGCCAACAACCTTTCCTTCTGCAGCCCCCACACGTGACACGGCTAAGGCCACTCGTCCTGCTGCCTCAGGAGGAGATCTACTAAGATCTTCCTCTTCCTTCCCCAGGGACCTTCCCTGGCAGCCCAAGCACAACTCACGACACCCCTCTCTGCTCTCCCAGGGCTCATCCATAGGTCGTTTCCCTGCCCGACATGGCCTCCTGGGGGACAGAAACCATTCCCCCTCTATCAGGGCCTCCTCAAAGCCCACCTTATTCGCTCAGCAAACGTCAGCTGCACTGAGCTGCCAACCTTTGGTCTGTATGTCCACGCAGGCCGAGGGCCAGAAGCCTCTCGCGAGAGGAGCAGACCACACAGGAGAGCTCAGTGAAATCCTTACCCCTTCGTAGAGGCACTTGAAGAACTTGATCTCATCTGTCAGGGAGTCCACCTTGGCCTGGAGCTCCACCTTGTTCATGTAGGCGGCGTCCACGTCCTGGGGGACATGGAGAAGAGCCCGCTGCCTTCTCCCGCCTGCCCGCCCACCCTGCCACAAGGAGCCTCGGGTTCCCTACTCTCCCCACTGCCCCCGCCCCGTGCCTCACAGGGGTGGCAGGTTGCTGACACCTGCTGACACCGTAACCTGCTGGCAGGTTGCAAACCACGCGCTGTGCAGGGCAGTGGCCACACCAGCAGTGTGGTGAATGTCCGGGTTCTAAGCAGGCAGATTCTGGGAACGGCCTGCATCCCAGGCAAGGGGACTGAGACAGAAGAGCTAGGAAATTAGAGCCCAGTCAACCCTGCCCAAGGGACTGAGTGACCCACGGGATCCCCCTCCTCAGCCTACCGCCCTCACTGAGTCACGGACTCAGAGAGCCCCCTGCTCCCCGTCTTACCTTCTTGAGCACCACGAACTCATTCTCAGCAGCTGTGCGTCTGTTGATCTCCACCTCGTACCTATGTCGGCAAAAGAAAGGAGGTGGGATAATTATCCACTGGGATAATTCAGTTGTGCAAATGCTCACTGAGGAGTCAGTGCACCTCCGGGCCAAGAGCTGCATGGCGGTGGCCTACCAGCTGGGGTTCATGTGCCCCCGGGGCACGCACAAAAGGAGGCTTGCCAGGAACATGTTCAAAGGAATCCATGCGCAGCCCCTGGGTTCACACGTAACCTACCCTACAAGGCACCTGCCCGGGGTGCACCTGTGATGCGTCCTCCATCTCTCCTCCCTTTCACGACTACTCCTCCCTTGTGACAGCAGAAAGACACGTTAGTACGGTGCCAACCCCACGTTAGTACGTGCGTTAGCCCAGGGCGCACAACCTCCCAGGCACTAAACAAATGCTATCCCCACCTTCCAGTTTTATGTTCTACTCATTTTTTATAGCTATTTCTGTCCTGGGTGAAGCTAGGTCTTAGAAATAGGATGTTTGGGAAAGGGCTGGGACGTTCCTCATGCAGATACATTGTAGACTGGGGAGACGGGAGTACCGATCGCTTACAGATCTCACTGTTCTTCTACCCCTGACCATCGTCAAAGACTGTATTACAGGAAATTAAATAGAGCCCTGGGGAGAAATAATTAGTGCTGGCAGGTGGCTGCTTTCCATTTCCTTTAACGTGAGCTATGCTTTTCAGCTTCTTCCTCCTTCCTGAGGCATGCCACTGGCTGCCAAGGGGGAAAAAGCCTTGTCGGACGACGGGACGGGGTCGCGAAGTGGGTTATTTTAAAAATGCGACTGGAACATTTTCTGAGACTGTCGGATTTTGTTGGTTACACTTAGACCACACCGAAAACAGCTGATGATTTATCTCAGATTCCAGTATGTTATTTAAAAGATAACTGAACATATCTTTGTATTAAATTCTGTTGTGATAGGCTTGTTTCTGTTATAATTTATTATCACCTCCTATTATCTAAGAAACTATTCCATTTTTATTTCTCCTATCAACAAATAAGAGCATTTGCTAGCTGTAGACTAGTTTTTAGCCTACCTTTCTATTTCATAAAAGACGCAGAAGAAGCTTGGTCATGATAGCTATCAAATTATTGACATTCATTGGTCATGATTTTTCATTATTTACCTCTAGAGACCAAACACCAGAGCATACACAAACATATACATTTATAAAGAAAAACAACGCATTTTATAGTACTATTGGCCTTATAATAGTACTTTTAAATAGTACTTTATAAAAAAAAAGCATGATTTACAACATATATTATGATGCACAATTAAAAGTCAAGCTGTAACAAAGTGCATGTTGATTTTTTTTTGCCTTAGGACACAATTTATTAATTATCTCAAATCTACATCACGTTAATCTTGAATGCTTCCAAAAACCTATTGTACATGATGGCTTTCATTTACCGCTAGGTGGGTTTTATAAGAGCTCCCAATTCATTTCCTGATTCCATTTCATCCCACAGCAACCCTACCAAGTAGATTCCATCATTATTATCTCTCAATTTTATAAGTGAGGCAAAGACTTTTCCAAGATCACAGAGCTAGTTAATAGTAAGGCTAGGATCCCAATCACCTCAGAGAAGCAATGCCTTAGATTTGTCTAGCACTTTGGTTCTTTTAAGAGCCGTTAATACATTACGATCAGCATTACCCTCTCAACAGCTCCTTTGGTGGCAAGGCAGGGGTCTGTATCTGAATTTTATAAATATTAAAATTGAAGTCCACAGAGGGTCAAGAGGCTCACCCATGGTCAACTCAACTGAGTGATACTTCCAGAACACCTGGCCTTCCCACTTTGAAAAGCCCAGAGGAAGCATGGCCTTTGGAGGCCGCTGACCTGGACATCTGGGCTCTGCCTGGAAATCCCCTCTTTTTTTCCAGATTTCTGCTCAAATCCCCACTGGGCTGCAATTTCCACCTTAATTCCACTCAATCTCAATTCACACTGTATTCATTTCTACTTCTTGGAGGCTCTCTGAAAGTGATCTTTAAGCCTATCTCCACAATCTGGGTGCTTTCGGAGGTCAGAGACCATGCCATCTTCTCCCTCAGGACTCCATGGACTCAGGGCAAAGTTCCATTTGGGGATATTTCAGAATAGAGATGGACAGACGGATTGAACATGGAGCAAGAGAAATGGCTCAGCTCTGTCTCCATCCCCATGAATTGTGGAAGAAGTCCTCTTTCCCTAGAAATCCTGGCACCTGGAAGCAAACTTCCAAAAATATCAGATCACACTGGGCTGGGGTGTGTCACACTCTCCTCACTGGCCTAAACTTGGGAGAAATTATTTCTGGTTCCAAATAGATTTTCAATCATTCTCTTTAATGGTGGGATTCAGCAGCACAGATATGCCTCCACATGAAAGACGTTTTTAAAAATTCTATTTTCTTAGCTTTAGGATTTGTTCTGGGATTTTTTTAAATAATAAATTTATTTTTTTATTGGTGTTCAATTTACCAACATACAGAATAACACCCAATACTCATCCCGTCAAGTGCCCCCCTCAGTGCCCGTCACCCATTCACCCTCACCCCCCGCCCTCCTCCCCTTCCATCACCCCTAGTTCGTTTCCCAGAGTTCTGGGATTGAAGTGATGGCTCACGTCCTAGGTACTCCCATGGAAAACCTCACGCAGCAGGAGCTACAAAGCCATTTGGGTTGCCCATCTGGTTTTGAGACAACTCTCTTGGCCCCGTTTCTCCATTTCCAATGTTAAAAGTTGGGCACACCATTTCCAAGACAATTCAGGGCACCACTCTGGATAGATCTTTTCTCTTCCTAAGTCCCAACCCACCTGGATCTCCCTGCTTGCCCCATGGGAAAGGAAATAGCAAATGTTATCAGCAAAGGATCGAAGAAGGCAAAAATGGAGCTCCAAATCAACCTCATCTGTAATCAAGACCCTCCAGGGCCAGATTCTCTGCCTCTCCACTCACCTCTTCTTATAGTCCTCCACCAAATCCTGCATGCTCCTCAGTTCCGAGTCCAGCCGCACCCTGTCGCCCGTCTGTGTCTCCAGCTGCTTCCGCAGGTTGCTGATGTAGCCCTCATAAATAGGCTCCAGGTTCTTCCTGCAGTTGTTCAGATCCAGCTGCTGTAGCAGGTTCCACTTGGTCTCCAGCACCTGGTTCTGCTGCTCCAGGAACCGCACCTGGGACCCAAGGGTGGTCATAGCCCAGAATCCCCATGCCATTGCCTCTCAACAGTGGAGAGAAGGCCCCAGAAATCAGACACAGTCATCCTACGGTGGGAGGCAGGAAAGAGCGAGACTCATCAAAGAATGGACTCAGCCAGAGGGATGTGCCCATCTGGGTCTCTGAGGTAAGAAATAAGATTCAGTCTAAAAGAAATCAAGGAAGTTGGCTCAAGCAATGCTGTAACTGCCACCAGGAGTTACCAGGTGATGGAGGCAGCTCCTTTTGCCATAAATACTGGTGTTTTCAGAGTGAAGGGAGATGGGAAGAAAGGGAGAAACAGTGATGGGGGAACGGCACTGGAAAGTCACTCGGCTGGTTGACACATTCTCTCTTATGTGCAACCTAAATTGCTCTTGGTTGGTTGGGCTCCTTGGTTTTCATTTCAAAGTGGGTCATCACATCTTTACAAGGGTCCTTCATACTTGACTAAAGGTCTCACACGTTTGGACTCACGAGCTTCAAGTCTCTGCTATTCGCTAGCCTTCCTCGTCTTCCCTATCTCTAGCTTGAGGGAGAGAAGGGGACGTGAGGGGAAGAACAGACTCTGAACAGGAAAATGAGCCCTGTCCCCTGGGGTAGCAGCTCTGTTTCTTCCACTCCTGCCCCCTCCCCTCCAACCACCCCACTTCCTCCTCCCGGCACAGTGGGAGGGACACAGTCTGCTGCTGCGTGTTTCTTAGCCTCCCTCTGTGCTGGTTTCTTCATCTGCAAGGCAGATTGGGAGCAGACTCATGGGTCCCCATATACGAGAACTCCTCGGGACAGCAGCCGGCAGTCATGTCAGCTGCTGTCCGGATTATGTCCCCTGTGACTCATGGCCCAGCCCTCTGCCCCGGCTTGGAGACGGAGGCCTATTCCTTCCGTCCTCTCCATTCTTTGGGTCAGTGCCTCTGAGTCACCAGAGGCATCCTCCCTTTTAATTCCTGCCTGTCCTCCGCCCCACAGATGTACATTAAATGCACACATGGGAACTCGACAGGCCCTGCTTCTCAATCTTCTCCCCTCAGCTCCACCCTTCAATTTGCTGGTGCATCTTTCTCATCCCCTCTAGAGACCCTCCCTGGCTTATATCCCCATCCCACTTCCTACTTTTGAGGTCCCTCCCCTTCACCACCCATCATGTCCTGGGACACTCCCTGGCCGGTGTCCCTTTGGTGCTCGTCTCTTGGATACGTGTCCCCATCTCCTTGTGTGATACTGAGAGCTCTCAGAGGGCCAATCCGCATGTCTCCGGCCTCCGGCGCACCCCTTCCCATCCCAGGGTCTTATCCCCAAAGGAAAACTGAAGCTTCTGTTGATCATGGGGGTGGGGGAGGGGGGAGCACGGTTCCAAGCCCTTTGCAGACATCCCATTCATCCTCCCATCCTCATGTGGGGTGCGAGCCGCTGTTGGGTCCATTTACAGATGAGCAAAGGGCGGCTCAGAAGGGATAACTAGCTCCCCCGAGTTTCCTGGCAGCTGTCGGGGGCAGAGCGAGTACCCCTGTGCACACCAGTCCCCAGGGGCCAAACAGATGCGGGAGGACCCACCTTGTCGATGAAGGAGGCAAACTTGTTGTTCAGGGCCTTGATCTGCTCCCGCTCCTGGGCGCGCACCTTCTGGATCTCGGGGTCCAGCTCCACGTTGAGGGGGGCCAGGAGGCTCCTATTGACGGTGACCTGAGGGATGCCGCCGGGCGGGCACACAGACGGGCACACGGGCCCCAGCCCAGCGCTGCCGAACACGGTGCCCACGAAGCCACCCAGCCGGCCACCCCCCGAGCCCGAGCAGTGGCCCAGTGTGGACGCGCCCCTCCGGCCGGCCACGGGGGCCAGGGCCAGGCGCCGGCCGCCCCCCGGGCTCAGGAGGCTCCTGCTGCCAAAGGCGGCCGTGCCCTTGGCGCCGGCCCGGAGGGACACGGAGCTGGCGCTGCCCCTGCCCGCGAGGATGGCCGAGCAGCCGCTGAAGGCCGGGCGCTCACCCGCGGGCCGGAGGTGCAGCGGGCGGCTCATGCTGCGGGCGGGCGGGGCTGAGCGAGGCCGGGGTGCAGGCCGGGGTGCAGGCCCTGCTGGCCCACCTCGCTCCCCCAGTCCCTTAAATAGCCCGCTGCACGCAGCCTAATTTGTAGGTCGGGGCCACCTATTAGCTACGTGGGGCCTCTGGGGTTCTCCGTTGAGGAAATTACCACCCCTCCCCTGAGATTTCTGTCTCTCCCACCCAGAACTCCTCACGAATCCCCTATAAAATGGCCCTGAACCCTGCATTTGCTTTGCTCACCTCCTGCATTATAATAATTTGGCCACCTTATCTCCACTTGATGCCCTCCAATTACTGGGGTTATCACCACCAAGATTTGGGATGGGCGCTTCCAGTGGGTCTGCCTGGGGGTGGGGGCAGGCAATCCGCAGGGGTGCAGGGGTGTGGTCCCAGGGAGCAGATGCCCGGGTCAGTTCTGCTTCAGGAAGACATGAACAGGATGGAGCATATTCCAGAGAAACATCCTTAGCCTGTTAGTGGAGGCTTGTGGGGGCGGGGGCGGCTTCTGGATGAGGATGGCTCTGTCCTGAGTTCTGGAAGGAAGTCCCAGAGGGTAGAGACATCGTCTACGTGCAAGGAATTCTCAGTCTGTTGAGGAGTTAAGGCCAGTGAGAGCGGTGGTTGCAGGAGCTGGGGTACGGTTGGGGGAGGAGGGGATTGTTCCTTTGGGCTAAAAGGGTTCTCCAGAAAAACATTTCTGGAATAAAAGTGAGGGAAATGCGAACTGGGAAGAAGGAAGCCTAAGGAGATGGCACAGGGAATTTTGGGAAAACAGTCTTCCAAGAGGTTTGGGGTTTTTTTGTTTTTCTTTAGTTGCGGAAGAGGATGATCCATACCATCCAAAGAACCCCTGATCAGGACATCTGCTGCCCTGACATTTCTGATTCTGGATCAAAATATGACTGACTATTAAGAACAAGTTGAGAAGAGCTGAGGAAGTCACCTCCAGTCTGAAAAATTAAGAACTAGATCCGCAAACTTCATTCCAAAGAAGCTCAGGAGCATCTTTTGTGATCTAGCCCAATTTCCTTTTTCCAACTTAAATTGCCTTTAATTCTCCTCTTCTGTCAGAAAGAGCCCTTTCCCATACTGCTCTCCTGGTACCCGGGTGGTATTTCTCATCCGTCTGAGCACCGGGTGTGGGTCTCATTTCCACCATCAGATTAACAGGTACCTGGATTAACCCTTCCCTCCCTGCTCAGCCCTGGCCTCAGCACCAGGGACATTCGGGATGAGTGTGAAACAGACTGGTGCTTGGGACGAGGCTCATTGCTGTGCCCTCGGTTATACCCTGGGGACTGGGCTCCCCTTGTTGCCCTCGTGGGGTGACCAGATGGCACCGGGAGGTAATTGAGTGACACAGCCTCCACTGAACCAATCACAGAGCGTAATAACAGCTGAGGTGTTTACCCCACAGGGAACAAGGCTGTGGGGGCATCGGTGAGGGAGAGAGATGGCGCCAGCCACAGATGAACAGATAGAGTCTGGAGTGTCCTGGGTGGGAAGGGGGGTGGGCTCTCTATGCTGCTTTTGGGGAGACACTATAGCCCATTCCCTCTGGAGAGGAAGGGGCAATGTCAGTGAAGCTGGGTGACCAGCAGACCCCCCAAGAACCTCAAGGTTATGGTCCCCATCATTTCATGAGATTGCTTCCTATGCCCCATACATTTAACCAGGTTTTAATCCCCCACAAGCACCAGAGACAGTGCTTTATTAACTCTGATCATTGAGAATAGAAAAGTGGAAAAGCATTTAAATGGAAACAGGAGGGATCCCTGGGTGGCGCAGCGGTTTGGCGCCTGCCTTTGGCCCAGGGCGCGATCCTGGAGACCCGGGATCGAATCCCACGTCGGGCTCCCGGTGCATGGAGCCTGCTTCTCCCTCTGCCTGTGTCTCTGCCTCTCTCTCTCTCTCTATGTGTGTGACTATCATAAATAAATAAAAAAATTTAAAAAATAAATAAATGGAAACAGGAGAAACTTACATAGGGTTGGCTCTCAAAGGGAGCTTCTGAAATCTCCTTTTTTCTGGAAACTTCTTAAGAATTTGAGACACCGATGCCTTTGGAACCAAGCCACTTCTGCCTAGGGTCAGGGAACAGGCAGGATGACCTTTTTTTATCGTCCTGTGAGGGGTTGACTCGGATGAATCAGGAATTCCTGAACCCCCAGGCTGACCTTACAGATTATGGAGAGACAAAGGTGGCACATCCAGGTTTCAGAGGCATTGGATGTGTGAAGTGTGAGGATGTGGGCAGATCAAAAGGAGGCTGAAGCCTGGGAGGAGGGCTTCTCATGGCAACTGCCTCTGACAGCAACTTACTGTGTCATCTTGGGCTCCGGTGACTGCCTCTGCCATTAGTTCTGGGTGAAAGCAACCCCGGGATTGGCAGACTAAGCTACAAACATCACCCTTTGAAACCAGAGCTCAACAACAAAGGATGGTTGGATGGATGGATGGATGGATGGATGGATCTTCTAAGCAGGGATTTGCAAACATGTTGCCATTAAACGGACTCTCGTTTACCCTGGAACACTAGTTCTTAGGAGATTAATAGGTATCGGGTAGAAAAAAAAAAAGTGTGGGGATGGATTCCCTATTGTGTTAAAGAAAAACAAAAAAGATTAAGCGGGTACTGTATTGCAGGACTTTTTAGATCTATCACCAGGCTTAGGAAAGCTGCACCAAAAGAGGCCACAAAACTCAGTGTTTTCCAAAGAAAGTAACTGGGAAGTGGGATCATTAAAAATAAGATTTCTTTTCTACTTTTTAATATTTCTAAACTTTCTTGTATGAGCATATAATGTCTTTATAGGTGGATTATTTAAGAAAAAAAAAACAACTAGAGAAAAAGAGAGAGGTAGGCTGATTCTCATATCATACATGAAGTACTGTTCTTATTAAAAAAAAAAGAAAAAGAAAAAAAAGAAAATCCATTGTTGCCCCAACCTTTGTTTGACCATGCAGCTCCCTTTTTAGCCAAATACCTTCCGGGAACCAGGGCTTCAAGGAATGTGCTTTGAGAAACACGGAACAAATTACCTCTATTTCACCATTATTCCCAAACCCAATGTGACTTACGGTATCTTCTCAAAAACATGAAGGAAAACTAAAAATAATGACTATGGTGTGCGGCCTGATTTGGCTATGGCGCTGTGCCCAGTGTGACACTGTTAGAGCCAAAGGGAGGTCGTTGGCTTGGACCAGAGCGTATGAGCCAGCGTCACCCCAGCGCTGCTCGGGGGAAAGAAGTCTTCGGCTGGTGACCAATGCCAGGTACCTACATGGTGGAAGGTTGTGCTAGAGACTTCCAGAGCTTACCAAGTATCCTCGCACTCCTCCTCATTTCTCAGCCTCCTTTGGGGATCGACTGGGGCTTGGGGCCATGTTGGCCAGTTGCATGTGGGTTGGCATCGACATCTGTCACTTCTAGGATGAGGCACTTAACAGCCCGTGTGTCTCCTTCATCTCTCTTTCCACTGTCCCAGGAACCTTGCAGGCCATGTGCCCTGTGCAGCGGGGCTGGAAGACCAAAGCACATAGGTCTGTGAGACACCTGCTGGGAGAGCCATGTGGGGGAGCTGCCCAAATCCCCCTTGGCCTGTGAATGGAAAATAAGCCTCTGTTGTGTGACGTCTCCACTGAGACTTCAGGACTTGCCCTTTGAGACAGTCAGTGTTAATATTCTGGATCCACGTGTAAAAGGTGGGTGGTAGAAATATCTCTTAATAGCCAAGGCTTTTTCTCTTTAGTTTCTGTTCATCAAAAAACCCAATGGCTCTTAGATTTTCCGTATTTCACATCTCACTTAGGCTTTTTGAAAGAACAGTCTATTCTCGTAATACGAAGAGCGTTAATAATAACTGTGATATAAGAGCAACTATCTGCTGAGCCCATACTATGTGCCAGGTATGAATTAAATAATTCTTGTGCCTTCTTTCATTAAATTTAATTCTTATGACAACTTTATACAAGGATTTCTTTTTTTTACATTCAGATTTTATTTTATTTTTTTAAATAATAAATTTAGGTTTTATTGGTGTTCAGTTTGCCAACATACAGAATAACACCCAGTGCTCATCCCGTCAAGTGCCCGTCACCCAGTCACCCCTACCCCCCGCCCTCCTCCCCTTCCACCACCCCTAGTCCGTTTCCCAGAGTTAGGAGTCTTTATGTTCTGTCTCCCTTTCTGATATTTCCTACCCATTTCTTCTCCCTTCCCCTCTATTCCCTTTCACTATTATTTCTTTTCCCCAAATGAATGAGAACATATAATGTTTGTCCTTCTCCGATTGACTTACTTCACTCAGCATCATACCCTCCAGTTCCATCCACATCGAAGCAAATGGTGGGTATTTGTCATTTCTAATGGCTGAGGAATAGTCCATTGTAAAAATAGACCTGCCCTATGACCCAGCAATTGCACTGCTGGGGATTTACCTCAAATATACAAGGATTTCTATTATTAAGTTTTGACCGATGAAGAATCTGAAGCTCATGGAGCAGAAAATTTTGTCTTAGTCACACAGTCAGTGAGTGACAGAGGAGGCCTCAAAGTTGGGTCCATCTGACACCCAAAGGGTTAGCTTCTCCCACGAACACCACAGCATAAAATGCCAACTCTGTTGCAGATTTTTTTTTAAGTAGTCTCCACACTCCACATGGAGCCCAGCATGGGGCTTGAACTCACGACCCTGAGATCAAGACCTTGAGATCAAAATTTGAGCTGAGGGGCACCTGGGTGGCTCAGTGGTTGGGCATCTGCCTTGGGCCCAGGGCGTGATCCTGGAGTCCCGTGATTGAGTCCCTGCATCGGGCTCCCTGCATGGAGCCTGCTTCTCCCTCTGCCTGTGTCTCTGCCCCTCTCTCTCTCTCTCTCTCTCTCTGTGTGTGTCTTTCATGAATAAATAAATAAAATCTTAAAAAAATAAAAAGACTTGAGCTGAGATCAAGAGTCAGACACTTAACCAACAGAACCACCTGCGTCCCCTCCATAGCAGATTCAAAGGACCTTCATGATGTGGCTGCCACCTGCCTCCCTCACCCCAGGCGCCCCTGGAGAGACAGCCTCTCCACTTGCTGGGCCTCCTCCAGCCTGTGCCTTCACCCTCCTGCAGTCAGGACCCGTTTTCACCCTGCTAGTGCTTCTGGCCACAATGCCTACTCCCTCCTCGTGTCTACCCAGTAAATTCCATCCTCTGACAACTCTGCACCTGCTGCCTCCCCCGGCAGCCTCCCCTGAGCTCCCCGGAGCCCCTCACTCTCTGGTGTGCTATCTCTGTATCCTCTCTGGTTGTCAGCACCTCGCTGTGTTACACTTACATTGGTTACGGCTATGCCACCACCCAGGGCGAGAGCCAGGTTTGCATGTCTCCATATGCCCAACACTAACATGTGCCAGATACGTGCAAGGTACTCACATCATCGAACTGATCACAATTTTTTTTTTTTTACTGGCCCCAAGCATGTGATCCCTGAGACGAGTCATTCCACCGTCCAGTTCTCCTTTGGGCAATAAATAAACTGGCGTATAGTTTATGAGATGGTCTCTTTAAAGTTTGGAGCTTGTGAATTGCTTCGCCAGCACGAGACACCTCTTTTAAGTGAACAGATTTAGTCAAGTTTTCGAAGCAAAAAGATTTGAGGACAAGAGTCTCTTTTCACTGACATTTATTACGTATGAACTTTGCACCAGCCATTGCACAGGCCGTGTTTGTGTCGCCTCATGTGGGCCTCACAATCATGCCCGGGTCATCAGCCTCCCTGTTTTATAGCTAAAGAAACGAGACTTGAGAGTCTTGAGAGCTTTGCTGGTGATCCCCGGTTAGTTGCAGGGTCTGAGCCTGAATTCAGAGCCATTGACTTGAGCTCTAGGACCCCCTGGACCCATAGTGACCCTGGTCAGATGCACCCGTGAGTCCCACCCTGAATGCAGCCTCTCCCTGGCTCTTTGCATCCTGATGGCATCGTCGTAGCCTGGGAAACCGGCAGTGGTCTTTCAGCGCAAGAGTGCTTGGGAAGCTGGGTGGCATGGGTCCCAGAGATGGCCCCGTGCGTCAACACGACTCACACACTCAGACATCCACTTCACCACAGACCAAGGGGACGTGGCTTGCTACTTTAAAGAGACTCTACTTGGACCTTTTCCCAGAGAACAGTAAATAGCCGTAGCTTGAGCCCCAAGCTTTCCAGAGCTGGCTTCCAGCTGCCTCTGCTCCAGCTCTGCATCCTGCCACGGGAAGTGGTGCCTCCCGCTCCCTGCCGATAATCTGCATGCTGCGGGAGACTGAGACAGGCCTGCCTCAAGGGTGCACCTGCTGGGGATGGGGTCAGAGCCGAATCCCGAGTCTCACAAAATGCAGGGCGATCCTGCGGTCCATGCAAGGATCTCTTTCCCTCAGATTAAAAGATGCTTTGGGGGTGCTGTGGAGCACCCCGGAGCTCGATGCCCCGGACTCTAGGTCATTGACTCCACATATGGAAGAGGTGTGGCCTGACGTGAGGATCCCCTTAGGAGAGAGAAGCAGCCTGGTCCTTCATGAGTTTTATTAAGTTTATTGGTGAGACATGGGAAGCAGGGAGATAAAGCCCGAACAAGACAAGGATGTACATACTGAGGGCACAACCCTTCATGAATGGGACCAACCCTCAGGGCTACCCCCAGGCCTCCATACACGCAGGGGGCCCGCAAGATATAACCCATCACCTGGCGTCTCACCCGTGGAGCATATGGTCAAATAACCTCCTAAGCCGGGGTGAGAAGGGGGTCCCCACTGAGAGGAACCTTCCTCTGGGGGAGGCCTGCAGGCCGGGGCGAGGTCCAGGCCATCATTGCTGGCAGCGCTGCAGGAAGGGGAGACTGAGGTAGGGGGTCTCCGGGTATGGACGCACAAGGATGGGCTGGAATCCCGATTTTAGATTAACAAACACTAAGGCGGGAGGTGGAGGAGAGGAAATGTCAGTGGCGAAGAGAAGCAAGGAGGAGAGCAGGATAAATGTGAGACAGGAGTTTTCCCAGGGAAGGGCTACGGGAGGAAAAGCAGGGCGAGGTGGACAGCTGGGAAATGGGCTTCTTTTTCTTTTCTTTTCTTTTTTTTTTTTTTTATCTCGTGGTTTTCTTGGCGGGGGAGCTCAGAGCGGAGGTCTTCCCCTGGGGGTCCTTGAACTCGCTCGCACTCCCCAGCCTGGTTTTGGACTCCCCACGGGGGCTGCAGTTGCCACTGCCGGTGACACAGCCCCCGGACAGCACGCCGTAGCCCCCGGAGACCGAGCTGGGCCGGTAACCGTAGCTGCCAGCGCCGCCGAAACCGAAGCCGGCCCCGGTGCCCGCGGTGCCCGCCGGGGTGCTGCTGATGACTGCTGTGGGGGTGGACGGAGGAGCCGTAAGTGTGCGTGTCCCCAGCTGGGATGACCCCAAGTGCCCTCCGGCCTCCCAGCCGCAACCAGCACAGACGTCTCCGTCTCAAGCGAACCCTTCACATCAGCTGCGGACTCTAATGTGCTCGGTGCCTGAGCAGCTCAAGCTCTGGAAACAATAGGCCAGATCCCCCGGGGTCCCCAGATCGGGCACCTCCTCATTCTTTGAACAAACAGGAGCAGCAAGAGCTTCCTCCCAGAGCATCACATAAGCCAACAGTTCTTGCACTTAACTTTAGAATACATTCCTAATTTTTTTTTTCCAAAGGATCTCCTGATTGCTCGATTTAGGAAGGATTTGCTGGTGTGTCTGGAAGGAGCCCGGCCTGGGCGCTGTGGAGCTAGCACGAACAGGGGGGTGTGCAGCCAGCTGCGTGCAGGTCCCCGCTCCCGGCCAGGAGGTGGACTCAGGAGGCTCACGGCCTGCAGGAGAGCGTGGGCTGGGAGTTCCATCCCAGCAGAGGTGAGATTTCTGGGGAAGGGGCCCATGTGAAGGATCAGAATGTGATGGGAAGCTGGGATGTGATGGGAAGATGCAACGGGTCTCAGCAAGCAAGGCAGTTGTGGCCGTGGTGATCTCCCGGGCAAAGCCCAGGCTGCTCCCCGGGGGCCCGCTTGTGTTCACTGACGGCCTACAAAGACCCCGCAGAGGCGTGAAATACTCACAGATGCTCACGGCGTTGGTGTATTCTCCAGACATCCTGCGCAGAGAGGAAAGTGCAGGTGAAGCTCTGGTGCGTGGCATCCGAGTTCCCCACACTACAGCTTGACGTCAGCAGTCCAGCCTCCACGAGCCCCTCAGCTGGCCAGAGCCCTCTGCTCACCCCCCTCCCGCCCCAGGCCACTCCTCCCATTTCCGAGATGTGCCAACTTGCAAACCTGGGGCCCCCCAACAACAACATCCCTCGAGGGCCCTCCTCTGGGTTTCTCTTTATCCCATTTCTTCATTCCTGCAAGGCTAGCGCCGGAATAAATAAACACACGTGTGGAAATATCAGCAACGGAAGTTGCCCTTAAGGAATGAACTGTCTGGTTTTAGGACCAGTAACTTCTCCCCATATGTCTCGGGGATACAAGGGTGCTCTGTTAGAATAAGGTTTTCCACACTCCGATGCTTCATGCACCACCCTTCCGATCGTTGCTATGAGCATGTATGGCTCACACTGTTATATATTTAGGACTTCTAATTGACTCTGCCTTTTATAACAAAAAAAGTGCATTTTTCTTAAAAAGAAGTTTTATATCACCAGGGTGAATAGAAAGCCAACACTACCTGAACAAAAAAGAAAGAACAAACAGCAATAAAAATAAATATAATGAAAATAAAGCAATTTAAAATTTTTTTGCCTGGATATTGTTGTCTGCCAGAGGCCCTGAACCTGGGATCAACTGTCTTTTATCAATAATAG
The DNA here is from genome assembly GCF_053574225.1 of Canis aureus. Lineage (NCBI taxonomy): Eukaryota > Metazoa > Chordata > Mammalia > Carnivora > Canidae > Canis > Canis aureus. The sequence continues at coordinate 2,486,316 of NC_135635.1, read as the reverse complement.
AGGTATTTGCAAGGTCAGAGCAGTGGGAGTGAATGGGTGACGGGCACTGGGGGTTATTCTGTATGTTAGTAAATTGAACACCAATAAAAAATAAAAAAAAATTAAAAAAAAATTAAAAAAAAGGTCAGAGCAGTGGCATTAAAGACACACCAGCCCCCCACTGAGGCTTTCTCCTCGCTGTGGTCTGGAAAGTCACAGGCCTTCCGTAAAGGAGTTGCTATCTCATTAACTGACCGGATGCCGTTTAAAGCTATGTTTCTGGGTGACCTCAAAAGTATCTTCAGGCCCTGCAGCAACCCTCCCACACTCTGGGAAACTGAGTCAGAAGATACCAAAAGTTCTTCCAGCTGTAACCTTCTAAGACCCCTCCCATGACCCACCTGCACTCCTCGCCCTCCAGCAGCTTGCGGTAGGTGGCGATCTCGATGTCCAGGGACAGCTTCGTGCTCATGAGCTCCTGGTACTCGCGCAGCATCCGGGCCAGCTCCTCCTTGGCCTGGTGCAGGGCGGCCTCCAGCTCGTCCAGCTTGGCCCGGGCATCCTTCAGGGCACAGTCGCCCCGCTGCTCGGCATCGGCGATGGCCGTCTCCAGGTTGGAGCACTGAGGGGGCAGGAGGTAGCATTTTCCCCTGAGTTCTAGGGCCCTCTGGGCCTCACTTCACCCCTCACCCCAACATGCTCACTGTGGTCGGACCCTCCTCAGTCTGGCCCCACTTCTTAAAGCAAAGCCACATCCACGGTGATGGAGTCACATGAGTCAACATGAGTCAGGGAGGATTGTTACTCTCAGCTACTTGGGTACTGAAAGACTCTTCCAGTTGTTCCAGACTTCAGATGGGAGGTAAGGGTGGGGGATGAGATCAGGGGCTCCATTGGAGAACGTGGGCTCTGAGACGGAGGACCAAGAGTGAGAGAGGGGCCCAGGGGAGTTACGTGGGCTAGGCAGCGCACTCCTCCCTTGCCAATGAGCCAGGACGCCCCGAAGCCCCCTCACCTGCTTCTTCACACTCTCAATCTCCGAACGCAGCCTTTGGATAAGGCGAGTCAGTTCGGAGATCTCGTTCTTGGTATGTTTGAGGTCATCTCCATGCCGACCGGCCGCTAGCTGGAGCTCCTGGAACTAGGGGGACAGGGACGAAGCAGAGACCTTGACTCAGGGCCTGGCTGAGCTCAGCCTGGCAGACTGTGCCTTGGTCTTCAGAGTGTGACAGAGGTGGGTGGGGGTCCCCTACCTTACCAGGCTGTCAACAGCCTCCCACTCAACCTTCTGCTCATTGGGTTTATTTGTTTGCATTAAGCACAGCTATCTCACTGACGGTTAGACTTGGTCATAAGGACACACGAAAGCCTTCTACTCTCCACGTTGCCACTTTATAACACTCAACTCCAGGAATGATGCTCCTCCACCCATAGCCCTTCAAAGTCAAGGTCAAATTCAAACCATGAGCAAAGGAGCAAGGTGCTTGGAGGCTTGGCATCCACCAGTCTCTCTAGATTTGTTTTCCATTGCCCCTGCCCTTCATCTACTTCTTTCTACACCTGTGCCAAACAGTTCCATGTTCCCCAAATGCCCCTGTGCTCTCAAGTTTCTGAGTCTTTGCATGAACTGCTACCTCCACCTGGAAAACCCTTCCCCATCCATTTTTTTCTTTTTCCTCAGCTAGTTTCAACTCAGCCAGGGCAGAGTTACTTCCTCCACGAGGCCTTCCTTGATCTCTCAGTTGGGCGTACTTCCATTTCCATAGCTCCTGGCACCCCAGTCCATAGATCTTACCACATTGTACTACAAGTAGGCCTTTCTGTGTCTTTCCTATCAGACTTAGCATGACTAGATGGCAGGGATCTGTCTTCTCTGTGACTTCCTCCCCTTCATAGCTCAGCTGGGCCCTAGGCTACAGGAAGTCTTTCTGGGCATGAAGAATAGTGTGTGTGTGTGTGTGTGTGTGTGTGTGTGTGTGTGTGTGATGATGGTGGTGGTGGATTCTGCTATTCCCCAACACCACTAGCCATGAGTTTGAGGTCATCTAGGTTTTGGGATCATGCCTGCCTTTGATGTCATCCAGCAAATAGTCAAAGAGTATTTTAGTTCTACCCCAAAATCTGGCTTAAGAGGAACTTGGAAAAGTGTGACATTCAGAACTCTGATGGCTGTGCACTGCTTCTCTATGTCCCTGGTGCTTGGCCTTGCAGGTTGTTATATCTGACCCTAACAAGGCCCCACATTTAGAATTCCTCTTAAAGATACCAGATCCCCTGGAAGGCAGAACGGGGGGATTCTCACTATGCCTCTGTGCTTTATCTTTGGTGCTAATCTTGGGATGATAAACACTGGGGCAGGACAGGTGGTCTTTTCCTGCTTCTCTGTAAGGCTGTGTGAGCAGGATGGCCCTCCCTACCAACCAACAGGGAGGGGGGCACTAACTTCCCCAGTTCTGACACCAAACAGTCTCCTTTTGAAGCAAATAGGAAAGCATCCTCCTCTGTTCTGCTCCCAGCCCACCCCAAACCCTCACTATAAATGCTTCTTACCAGAGTCGTGTCCTGATCTTTTGTCTAAACACCGTAAAATTGGCAGTCGTCTAGATTCCAATCCAGCTCCATCGCTTACCAGCTAAGTGAGCTTGGCAAGTTACTGACACCCCCACCCTTTCAAAGGGGAATAATAATAATAAGACCTCATAATTCTATTGCTAGAACTAGAAACTCTGGTCAATAAGTGCTTACCTCCAGATGGAGACATGCAGGTGTGGATAACCCCGAACAGCAAATGTTCCAAAAATTATGTCTGTGCAGACCTGCCTAATTCTTCTGGAAGGAGCCCGGGATTAAGCACTAGCCACTGACAATCCAGAGTGGCTGGGCCACATGGCTGTCCCTGATCCCAGCTTGCAGCAGTCGCATGTAGGGAAGTGGGAACTGGAGACTTGGGTATGAACTTGGGTTGGAACTTTTATCAAGAATCCTGGCTTTTGTTGTTGCCTGAACCTTGAAAGCCTCCCTTCCTCCCACCCCTGCTGGCCACATCCTTCTGTCCCTGTGGTGGCATGAAGGCAGGGGGAGGGACAACATAAGTCCTCAAGTGTGTGAATCTCCCCTGAGAAGGAACCCAATAAACAGCATGGAACAATTAGGAAGTTGTCATCTTGATCTGAGAAACCGAATTATCTAAAGAATTATTTCCCCACCCATGACCCATTAGAGGAGTTAAGATCTAAGGGACTCATACTCCCCCTTTATTCATTCAGTTGGACTTGAATGAAAGGTAGGAATTACCTGATCTCAGATCACACTCAAGAGACCCCTTAATTTATTGTAATTAATGAGGAGTTGAGATGCTAACTACCTGTGTTTTCCTCCCTCTCAGACTCAGTTTAAAACCCTGTCTCCAGGAAGTCAGTCCTGACCTGCCCCACCTGGTCCCCTAACCTCTGTCTCCTCAGCATCCAGGACTCTGTGCCACATTCATTTGCACTCAGCTGTGGGTGTCCTTCGATGGCTGCCTCAGTCTAAGTGGGTCAGTCTAAGAGTTTCATCTTCTCCCTTTGGGCTTCCCCCAGTGACCAGGACAGTGCAGTGCTCCGAGCAAATGTGTAGGCCATGGCAGGCCATGGACTCTAGGGAGGTATGCAGCCCACCTTAGTCTGGTACAGCGCCTCAGCCTCAGCCTTGCTCTTCAAGGCGATCTCCTCATACTGAGCACGGACCTCAGCAATGATGCTGTCCAAGTTCAGGTCCCGATTGTTGTCCATGGACAGGATGACAGATGTGTCACTGATGTGGGACTGGATCTGAGCGATCTCCTACATGGAAAAGAAGGAGACATGAAATGCTTTTTGTGGGCAGAGGAAGGGGCCAAAGTGATGGCCCTTTCCTAGCATATCCCCCAGATTCTCCCAAATGGAGGCAAGCTGTATTCCCCAAAGCCCCCCAGCCCAAATGTCTCAATACAACATCTGAAACTGTTGAATGAGTTTGAAGCAGTTAAGGAAGAAAATAGCTCATCTGTCTGTCCCTTGAGACAGGCCAGGAGTAGAGGAAGTAGTGGGAAAACAGCCCGGCCACCAAATAAGAGACACTAAGGACATGGGAGCTGACATATGCTTGGCCAATAGGCTCAGACCTGCAGCTAGATGGTCAGAGGCAGTAGGAAGGGTGTGAAGACTCCTCACCTCTACCCCTGGAGATTCCTGCTCAAGACCCAGGGAGACAACCAAGCGGTAGGAACTGGAGACTTGGGTATGAACTTGGGTTGGAACTTTTATCAAGAATCCTGGCTTTTGTTGTTGCCTGAACCTTGAAAGCCTCCTTTCCTCCCACCCCTGCTGAATGTCCTTGGCTGAAGATCAGTGGGAACCTCATAAGGATGCACGACTTCCTGATGGAAGTAAGACCAGGACATCTGGAGGCCAGGCTGGGACCGATGGTGCACACATCATTCAGGGGCATCGGGACAGATGTCATGCGTGCCTTGGATCAACTTGGCCCCCAGCATCCAAATGCTGGAGATCTCCTGGGCTCTTAAAGGAATGAGTAACCAACCACTCATTCACACGTCTGTCCTTCCAGAAGACAGAGCTGGGGATGGAGCCTTACCCCCTCATACAGGCATTTGAAGAACTTGATTTCTCCATCCAGGGCATCCACCTTGGCCTGAAGCTCCACCTTGCTCATGTAAGCTGCATCCACATCCTAAAGGAATCCAAAGACCCCTGGCATTGCCATTCTTCAAGTCCAGACAGACCTCTCCCAGGAACTGGCATCTGAGCACCAACACTAAGACTGGCTAGCTGCCTCCAGGGAATGGTGTCGAGACCCAGAGGGCAGGAATATAACTTCCACCCAAGGTTCACTGTGAGCCTCTAGAAGTCGTCTGCACCCCATCCAAACTGGAACCGTGTTACTGCCTCTATTTCTTAAAGGGGGTATAGGAGAGAGCTCTACCTTCCACACGGGGCTCATTCTGCAGTCAGGGCCCAGGGCAGCCATGGCGCTTTGCCAGAGACAGGCAGAGTTGGAAGGTAAACCTGCAGCCCCACTCAAAGCCTGTCCTGTTTCCCAAGCCAAAGTGGACACAACCTGGGCACTGACTACCCATATCTGGGCTCCTGCTCATTCACACCGAATACTAAGAGCTGACAAGGTGATATATTCTAGGGAAACATCAAGGTTTCCCAAGACGTCCCAAGCAGCACAACCCTCCGTCTTCCGCTGGCACTTGAGCTCCCAGTCTTCCTACAAGGAGCACAGACCTCAGTCTCCTCTCTGTTACCCACCCTGCCCTCCACACTCCCCCCGCCTGGGTGACGGAGGGCCATGCACCAGCACCCCCCACCTCCTCACCTTCTTGAGCACCACAAATTCATTCTCGGCAGTTGTGCGCTTGTTAATCTCCTCCTCATACCTGCAGGAAAGCGTCACATGAGTAAGGGGTGCGTGTGTGTCCTCATCGTGAAAGCAGAGAATGGATGCCCACACTATGTACCTTTTAGCAGGTATTAGTCTGTATCTTTGCAAATCTGTCCAACTCACTAGGACTATAGGCCAGTGCCATAGACAGGGTTTGAAAGCAACGCCTTCCCAAGCCAGGGGACCAGATGATTTGGGATTTGGGTTTCTCCTGATGCCTGGAGAGTAAGTTCTTTCTTCCTCTTCCCATGAAGTGTCCAAATCACAGGAACGTGCTGCTGCCCCTTTCAGCCATGATTCTTGTGTCACTCCAGCTGCCTGACACTCGTGCTAATAACGATACCCCATCTCGACACATTACTCTTAAGGAAGCCAGAACTACCCCCCAGGACAGGAAGAGGGGGCATTTCCCCAATGCCATGACCTGAGGGAGATGAGAGAAACTCCAACTCTCTCCCCTGCTGGGTTGAGGTGGGGGGAGAATGGTTCCTTGGAACTTGGAGACCCACTGAGCAAGCTTAGGAGCTGAGAGGCTCTCTCCAGTGGAGAGCAGGAGGGAGTGCACCAAGGAGGTGGCCACTTGCCAGAACAGCCCTGCCGCTGCCTGAGAGACTGACTATCCACTGTCCAGACTGCCCGGCCACCCAGAGAGGGCCCTCATCTTGCCCAGGTAGGGGAACTCAGGATGGGCTACTCTCACCCAAGCTCAGTGCCCCTGCAGCCAAGAGCAAGTGGCCCAGTGCCTGCAGGGAAGGCCCAGCTCTAGCAGGCCAGTCAGCCGAGACGTGGGGTCCTGCCCACCTCTTCTTGTAGTCCTCCACCACGTCCCGCATGCTCCTCAGCTCCGAGTCCAGCCGCACCCTGTCCCCGGACAGCGTCTCCAGCTGCTTCCGCAGGTTGCTGATGTAGCCCTCGAGGATGGGCTCCAGGTTGTTCTTGCAGTTGTTCACATCCAGCTGCTGCAGCAGCTCCCACTTGGTCTCCAGCACCTGGTTCTGCTGCTCCAGGAACCGCACCTGGGACCCAAATCAACAGGTACTCAGTCAACAGGGAGGCTGCGTGCTTTCCTTTCCTGGACAGTGGCTGTGTTGTCCTATGCTACATTAGCTTACAGGGTAAGCCTCAGCCCTTGGAAAATACCGCCTGCCCCCGCCCAGGGCCCTTTGTCTGCCTCAGGCTCTCTTTCTGGGGACAGCCTCTAAGATCAGGCAAGGCCTCATCATCTTCATTTCCTGCCGCTCAGATCTGTCTCCTCCTCACTGGTCTAAGTCTGCCTGGGCCAGTGCTCATGGGCAGCCTGGGCCACCTCTCTGAGGCAAGTCCTTAGACACCTGAGCTGGCCTGTCCTGGCCTTCACACTCCTGGGTGCCCCTGCCCAGGGCCTGGTGTCTGGGCTTCCGTCGTGGCATCTACCAGCCCAGCCAGGGGCAGGCACTCAGCCGACCGGGGCTCTTGGGCCTTCCTATGTGGCTTTCATGTCTGACTCTCTGACTTCAGAGCATTTCTCCTGGGGAACAACCAGCATTCCCAAGTTGCAGCCTGAAAATACCAAGCCATTCCCTTGCTCAAAAGGCTCTGGGGGTTCCACATCACCTGCAGGGTCGAACCCAAATTCCTCCGGTGCTCCTTGCAATGTGCGCACCCCCTCGTTCCCCTCTGTCACCGCTCACCTGACATTTGCGCAAAGCCAAGTTCTCCCCTTCTCCGAGCAAGTCTACCACACTACACAGGACGACTCCCTCTCCCCAGGCCTCCTTTCTCCACCCCCATCTGCCCCCATTCATGCTCTGCTACCCCACTCACTGTCACCCTAGTGGGCTTCCCCTGCTCCCCTGTGCTCAGCAAGTCTCTATTTCCAAGGCCCTGCTACCCCTTTCTTCCTCAGGGGTTCTCAAACTCAAGGGGACATCACCCTCACCCAGGAACTCTGGGTCCCTAACGTGCATTTCTACGAGTGCCCAGGTGATCCTATGCTGCTAGTTTCAGGAGCACATTCGAAGACCACAGGGCTAGTGCCTCACTGATCCCCATCTGCCTCGCCTTATACATCGGGTGTATTATATATAGGCTTTGAGTCTGTTTTTCAACCAGAATTTGAGCTGGTCTAGGTCCCATGAGAGGAGAAACTGAGTCTCATGGCTTTATAGATATCCTAGGCTGCCACGGAGCTCTCCTTTGTCCAGCTTCCGAGTTGCATAGACTTACTCTCCTACTTCTACCTTGAAACCACTTGCTCTGCCTCCTGGAAACCTTCTCACACGAAGCTCCCTGGCTCTTCCTGCCCCTCTGACCACCCCCCATCCGTCTGCACTGATTTCAGGTTTGTCCAGTTTCTTTCCTGCTCTGTCCTCACTGTGTCTGCAGCCTGGGGAGTGTCCAGTTTTCCTCTGCTTCAGACAGGGAGGTCCCTGAGGGCAGTAAAGGTAGAGGAAGGAAGAGGCTCTAGGTTTGGCTTGCTCCAAAAAGTCCCACCTTGTCGATGAAGGAGGCGAACTTGTTGTTCAGAGCCTTGATCTGCTCCCGCTCCTGGGTGCGCACTTTCTGGATCTCGGGGTCCAGCTCCACGTTGAGGGGGGCCAGGAGGTTCTTGTTGACCGTGACCTGATGGATTCCCCCCGGAGGGCACACGGACGGGCACACGGGCCCCAGGGCCACACTGCCAAACATGCTCCCAGCAAAGCCACTGGCCCGGCCTCGACCTAACCCATAGCCACCCACCCGCCCACTGCCGCTGGCCATGTTGAGGGAGATGCTCCTGGTGCCCCCCAGGCTGTAGAGGCTCCGGCTTCCAAAGCCTCCGCTGAGCCCTTTGCCCCCTGCTCGGTAGGAGGATGAGCTGCCCCCGGAGAGCACTGCCGAGCAGCCGCTGAAGCCCCCCTTGGAGGCAGCTCCCGACTTGTAGGTGAATTGGCGATTCATGCTGGGGAGGCCAGAGAGATGGAATAAGATGCTAACCCTTAGCTGAGATGCAATTGACCAGCCTACAATCACAGGCTCCCCCTTTATAGGTTCAGGAGGGAGCCACTGCCCTAATTTGTGGGTTTAGTTTGCCTGGGAGCAAGAAATCATTTTCTCCCAGCAAAATCAGAGACACCAGGTAAATAACTTGAAAACCTCCAAAATGCTGGGCTTGCAAGCCTTGCTCATGTAATTTGAGTCTTATCTAATTAACATGGGATAATTAGGCTGGCCAAATTATCCCTGGAAAGATCTTGGCTGAGAGATTTGTCACAGCCTCAATTGCCCTTCTGCAGGGAGGGGGGAGGCTGCATTGCAGGGGGTGCAGAGGAAGGCCTTTAATTGACAGCCTCATCTGTGAGAGATCTCAGGACTCTACCAGCATCAGATCAAGGACCCGGGCTAAACTGCTTTTATGTGGTTAAGAAAAGGCTCTGTAGACTGGCTTCCCAGGGCTCCTGGAGACAGGAATCCAGGGCCTCTGCTGGGCCCTCCCAGACAGCTCTTCTGCTCCCCTGTGCACCCGGGCTGCCCAGCACACACCAACTTCTTTGTTCTTGTGCTCTCCCACCACCTCTCCCTTGACCTTGAAATACCACCAGACATGATAGCCGACACTAGTATAGCACTTTACAGCATTGCAAGAGCTCCTTGCACACCAAAGCTCGCTTAATGCACTCTGTCAGCCTAGGGAGCAGTATGATAATCCACATTTCACAAAGGGGAAAACAGAGGTTCAGAGAGCTGAGGAGAGCAAATATTTCACGAGCCCTCTTTTTGTATGAGTCCCAGAGGATGCAAACACCCAATAAAATGAAGGCCTCAACATTGAGGTTCTCTAGGCTGGTCTTCTGACCCCACATACAGAGCAATGAAGGCTGTATTTGCCCATCTGTCCACTGACCTGTGCATTCTTTCATCCATCTTTCACTTAAGAGCCTTCTGTTAAGGGTTGACTCTGTCCCAGGTACTGTGCCAGTCTCTGGGGTCATAAAGACAGAAGCCTAGCTCACAATTCTAAGAGGAAGGGCAGACACTTGAATTTCATTAGAGCCTTGTCAACACCAAAGTATGTGACCCAAGTGTTTCACAGTTTCCAAATCCCAAATATATTCACCATACATAATACCCTTCACAAAAAGATGCAATTATTTCACCAGAGTGCTTGAATGAAGTTTGCCAATCTCACTTTTCTATTTCTGTCCAGAGATTGTAGCCCTATTCTGTATTCTGTATTATAATACAGCAGTATTTTATGCTTCTACTATAGAACGAAACAATTGCCAAATTCAACCTCTCCTGCTCTTTTTATACAAAACAGCTGTTTTCTAGTTAAGAATAATCATTTTCTTAGATGGTCTCAATTTCACTACCAGCAACAACACTTGGCACAAAGTTTTTAGCTTTGCAATTTCTTCATCAGGTGTGATGAATGAAGACCAACAAAGCTGTGTTGTGATGAGAATGCAGAGTGTTTCAGCCAGAATCACTCCCTAATTGACCCCTTTCAGCACACCAGCATCAGGGTGAACATGATTCAGACCCATGTCTCAGCAAAACTACAGACTGCTGTCACAGGCCCTGAGATCACTCCCTAGAGCTGACAGTCAGTGGTCACACTGTAAATGCCAACTCTGCAGTGCAGTTGTATGAGTGCTAATGCACAGCCAGCCCTCACTCTGCAAGGCCTTCACTACCCCTCTCCCAACCCAGGCTTTCTTCCTTGTAAACCTGCCATATGGGCACCCCAGGAATCTTCTCTGGTCACATCTCAATCCAACTCTCCTCTCTGGCCAGCATCCCCAAAATGTACCTATTTTTTTCTCTAATTCAATGTTTCCTGTGTTTTCAAGTGTGTGCCATTCTTCAACAGGCAGAAAGTTTCCTAAAGACGAGACCCACACACTACCTTCCCTCTTCACTGCCCAGAACCACAGGAGGGAGGGACTCTCAGGAAGTCATGGAGGGACAAAAAGATTTTTTAGTGACCCTTGAAATCATTCCCTCTAAGGACAAGATCCTTGGTATCTGTCTTTAAAAATTCCCCTAAGTGGGCCCCTTATATTTCACATCCTGCCACTGCTTTTGCTAGAGGAAAATCTGATCTTCACCCAATTGCTAAATCAGCCCCATTTCCCACCAAAGGCCAGTGCTGCCATTAGCTTTTGCTTAGGCCTCTAAGCAGGCATCTATGATGGGTTCAGCACACAGAAGGCAGGAAAGCAACCTCCCATCACACCCAGAAGCAATAAAATCATGCTGTAAAAGAATATTTAGTATTTGTCATCCAGGAAGTTGGAGTAAACCTACTTTTCCCTTCTTTTGACACTGCTTAGCAGAAGAAATAGCATGAACACTATTCTTCTACTTACTACAACTAAGAACCGAGATATTATATATAAAACAAACATAAGAAGACTCTGAAAGGTGGAGAGGAAAAGTCACACTGGCTTGGGATCTTAGGAATGACATGGTGGTGAGTTCCCTGGGTTTCCTATTTGTTTCATATATCCCAGACTTAGGGCAGACAAATGCAACAGCCTGGAGGGTACAGATTTTTCAGAAGCTCTACAGAAGTCTAACCTTTCCAGCCAAATATCTAGGAATGGGGAAACCTAGAAACAGAAAACTTATAGACAATAGCCACTCTACTCTAGCCAAACATTACAAAAAACACTGAGGTCCTTTACCCACCTACTCCAGCAAAAGTTGAGCAGGAAGCCTAGACTCACCAGATTATAATCAGGCACCCTGGGTGATGCCAGAGAAGGCCAAGGCAGAAGCTGGGACTTTTATCCCCACCACCCAATTGTCCCAGATCCATCCAACCACATGAGGAGCTCTGACTTCCACTTCCACCTAGCAATAACAGGGTGGCACCCAATCCTTTGCCCTATTAGGGCAATGTCAGAAGAAGATGGATAAAACAGAAGACTAAAATAAGATCCAGAGTCTTATAATAGCCAAAATTCCAGGTTTTGATAAAAATTACTTATAATACCAAGAACAAGGAATATCTCAAACTGAATGAAAAAAGACAATCAATAGATACCAACACTGAGGTGACAAAGATGTCAGAATTATCTGATGAATATTTTGAAGCAGGCATGATAAAAATACTTCAGTAGCAATGAAGAGCATACTAAGCAGATGGAAAAATAGAAATCTCAAAAAGAAATAAAATATCAAGAAGAACCAAATGGAAGCTTTAGAATTGATAAATACAATAACCAAAGTAAAAACCTCAAAGGATAAGGTTAACAGTAGAATAAAGGGGCCAGAGGAAAGACTCTGAACTATACGATAGAACAACAGAAATTACTCAATCTGAACCATAGAGAGAAAAATAGAATGAATGAGAGAAAGAAAGAAAAGAAAAAAAGAAAAGAAAAGAAAGAAAAAAAGAAATGAACTGAGCATCAGAGACCCATGCAACTATAACAAAATATTTTACATCCATGTTATTGGAGTTTCATGAGAGAAGAAAAAGGACTGGCTGAAAAAAGTACCCAAAGAAATAAGAACTGAAAATTTCCCAAAGGACATAAATCTAAACATTCAAGAAGCTGACAAATCCAAACAGAAAAAATTCCAAAACATCCACACCAATTCTGGTGTGGATATATCACAGTCAGAATTCTGAAAACTAAGGATGAATTAAAATTGTGAAAGTAAAAAAAGAGGAACAACACCTTACTTATAAAGGAAAGGATTTCAAAGGGTAGCCAAAGTCTCATTAGAAGCCACAGAAGTTAAAAGGGACTGGCACAGTATTGTTCAAGTGCTTGAAGGCAAAAACAAAAAACAAAAAACAAACAAAACAAACTGTCAACACGGTTTCCTATACCCAGCAAAATTATCCTTCAGGAATGAAGGGGAAACCCTAACACTCTTAGATGAATGAAAACTAAAAGCAGCATTTGTTGTCAGCAGACCTACCTTAAAATGGTGAGAGGAAGTTCTGTAAACAGAAAGGACATGATAAAAGAAGAAACCTTGAAACTTTGGGAAAAAGGAAAGAACATGGTAATAAAAAACAAGGGGAAATATAATAGACGTTCCCTCTCCTCTTGAATATTCTCTAACTGATGTTTGATTGTTGAAGCAAAAATTATAACACTGTGGTGGTTCTAAATGAGATTAGGGGAAGTATTTAAGAAATTATACCATAAAGGAGGAGGGTAAAGGGATGTAGAGAGTAAGGGTTTCTTCACTTGCACTGGTCAAATGGCAATAGCGGTAAACTGTTAATGTTCCTATGGCAGCCACTAAAAATGGTATACAAAGACATATGCTCAGAAACACTATACATATATCAAAATAGGCTCTTAAAAAGGTTTAAGCAGCCACAGGAAAGCAGGAAAACAAGGAGAAATGAGAAACAGAATAGGTACAAGAATTAAATTACAGACTTATCCCTTAACATATTAAGAATTACATTAAATACAATCTAAATACATCTGTTAAAAGACGGAGTTTGTCAGGGCTTATTAAAAACATTTAAAAATAATAATAAAGATTTAAAAAATAAAAAATATTAGCCCAAAAATAAAATAAGTAAAAATAAAAAAACATTAGCCAACTATATGCTATCCACAAAAAAAAAATGACTCACTTTAAATATAATAATATATGCAGGTTAAAAGTAAAAGGACAGAGAAAGATAGCATCATGCAAATATTAATTAAAAGAAAATAGGACTGGCTATATAATCATCATATAAAGTACCTTTCAGAGCAAAAAAACCTATGAAACACAGAGAAACATTATAAAATATAAAAGGCCTGATACACCAAGAAGACAAAGCAATGCTAATGTGTATACACCAAATGAAAGAGCTGCAAAATATGTGAAGCAAAAGCTGATAGAACCAAAAGAAGAAGTAGATGAATCTACAATTAGAGTTAGGGACTGCAATATTCCTCCCTCAACAATGGATAGAACCACTAGAGAAAAAAAATCATCAAGGATATAAAAGATCTCACTGATGCTCTCACAACAGGATCTAATTGGCATTATAGAATTCCCAACAAAAAGCAGAATAAATATTCTTTTCATGTTAATGTGCTCAGAACAGTACCTGGCACATATTAAGTGCTGGATACATGTTGCAAGATCAACCAACACTTATTACAGATAACTTTTTACAGAAACTGAGACACAGAGAGGTTAAATTCCCTGGGCAAGAAGACCACACAGCTGGAAACTGGGAATGGAAGCCAGGCAGCCCACTGCAGAGCCCATGATTTAACTACGACTGCCTGAAATCTTTTTAAAACAACTCAGCCCTATGATTCCTATTCAAAAGGTTTGGGATAGGGCCTGAGTTTATAGTTTCTTAAACTTCCTCACGATTTTTTTCTCCAGATACTGAACCCACTCTTGGGGGTCTGCCTTTTAAGGGCCCGGTCAGGAGCACAATATGATTCAACTCACATCCCATTGTCCAGAATTTTGTTTCATAGCCACAGCTATCTATAAAGGGGGTTTGAAAATGTTGCCCATAACTGAGTGGCCATAAACTCATCTGTAATTTCTATTTCTGTAGGAGAAGAGAAGAAAGGATATTGGGGGACAACTGGCAGGCTTAGGCACATTCTGTCTGCTAGATGAGCACTCTTGACCCTGTATCACTCTACTGTTAAACACCATAGGATGGAGTCCGAATCGCTTGAGGTAACAAAGCAGCAGGATGACCAACCTGGGACCGAGTGGGTTCTCAGAACATAGGATGCTCAGTTTTTGTTTTTTTTTTTTTTGTTTTTGTTTTTGTTTTTGTTTGGATGCTCAGTTTTAAAACCAGGGATGTCCCAGGAAAACAGAACAAGCTAGTCACTCTGCCCAGAAAAGTCCTCATCAACCTCTCCTGCTACACCTCTCTCTCAGGTACACCAGACTATATTTCTGGGAGAGAGAATAAAGAGTCAGGCTTTTGTCAAGCTCTTTTTTTCAGTCCTCAACAAATCTTTATTAATGACCTACTGTGTGCCAAGCACTGCTCCCATCTCCGGGAGATAGCCTTCTATCCCATCCCCCTGGCCAACTCTTCCTCAATGTTTAGGTTTTAGGGTTCAGTTTGAAGGCTCTTCATCAAGGAAGTTTTCCCCCATCCTACTAGTCTGAACCCTTGCTCCTGATAGGCACTTCCCCTAAACAGCACTTATATCCTGTACTCTGTACATTTTCTTTCCTGCCTTCCCAGTAGACATAGGTCTTGGCCATCTTTTTGTATTAGTGTCAAGGACAGAATCTACCATATAGTAGGTGTTCAATAAATGATTGTTGAATGAATGGATGGCTCTTTAGAAACCTAGGGCTTGCTCAGATGAGAAGCTATGCCTGTCCTCCCCCTGGTTGGCCATGTTCCCTCCTTTCAGCACTCCCAACAGCACTCATGACACAGGGAGCTGATGAGACCTCTCCTCCCAATCCCACACCGCTGGACTTCATGGGGTGCTATGCAAGGAACTACTTTCTGAGCCAAGTAGGAGACAAAGCAGCGGAGTTGCCCTTGTGAACTGAGCCCCCAGGCTGCTGCTTCCCACTCCACACCTGCTGGCCATGACCTGATAATAATTCTTGTAATGAGAATGATAATAAAACTATTATCCCTTAATTAGGCAGTAATGACACCAGCTTGGCTGCCAAGTAAGGCTGGAGGGCCTGCAGTTAATTTTTTTTTTAAGCAGAAGCTTTTCAATAAGGTGGGAGAAGAAGGGCCATTTTTGCCCACTTTCCAAAGCGAAGTAAAAATAACATGCACTTCGGTCAGCCCAGGTAAGTGAACATGGGGGAGAACAGAGGGTGAGCATGTGTTTGTATACCTACGTGTGTGTTACAGGATGGTGACTGAGAAAGAGCAATACTCAGGACCCATCTGGGTAATGCGTATTTTTGAAAGTTCCCAAACAAGTAAGTTTCTGATGAAGTTTATTGGAAAGTATGGGTGGGGGGCAAAGAGTAGGAAGGTAGAAGGAGGCAGCTCTTCAAAAGAAAAAATAGGATACACGATCTTCTCCTTAGATAGTAGGGCCCAGGGCTTCCACACCCCTTCTAGCCTAGCAGGTCACACTAGATATGTGTTTTTAACTGGACTTTACCTGGAGTGTGATCCTAAGATACATTTGCTTCTATTATATTTTTATCCTCATCCTTGGGAAAGAGGAAACTCATGAACTCAGCTGCTGTCATATGTACCTCCAGGTGATGATGCACACAGACTGTCTCAAAGGAGTGGGTCAGGTTGGCATGCCCACAGAGATCTTCCTCTCAGCTCCTCCCTTTGGTAGCTATCCTTTAGAGGTATAGAGGGGGGGAAGAATTTGTTTTGACCCAGAAGCCTGCCTCCAAATTGCAAAAAATTTAAAAATTAAAAGGTGGAGTACAGCCAGAGCAGGCATGTACACTGTGAAACACTCGGATTGATGGACACCATGAAATCAGGGCCAGATTTTATTTTGCCTCTGAGAGGGAAACCTACAAGTTTCTGTGCCCTGAGCTGGAACCCTGGTTAATCATTGAACTGGACTCCTCATTTTCCACACCAAAGCTGGTATCTCCAGAATTCCCAACTTGAGGTCTGGACCCGCTGGAGCTCCTACTGCACCCTGTAAACCCTGAAGCACCCACAGATGCTACACTGGATCCTCTGAGGATGTTGCCTCCCCTTGCAGAGACTCTGCACCCTGGGCTGAAGCCAGATGCAACCATACGAGAAGCAGAGACTATCTTGACACTACAGCTATGGGGAGACAGAGAGGAAGGCTTCAGGGCAGCTTTGGGCATCCCCATACACCTCCTACATCTCTGCACACCCATCTCACACATAGCATTGAGGGGCATCTTCCTGAAGTGGTCCAAGGAACAATGGCCATCAATGTTGTGCTCTCACCCCACCCATTCTTCTGGACCATCTCTCCACACCAGATTCAGGGGGTCCTGATGGCAAGATCTCTGCCTCCCCCGCCTGGAGACAAGCATGAGATTCTAGACACAAAAGGAACCTTGACCTCCTCTGCTCAAAGCCCCTCCTGGTCTTGTGGCCTGCAGGACAAGACGCAACCAGTGCAAGACTGCATAGCCATTGCCCACATAGTGAGGTCATGGCCATAGGTCCCCAGTCTCCTAGCTAAGAGCTCATCCCTCCTTATCTCAGGAAAGGTCATGGGTGATTCCTGACTTACCAGCAAAGGAGAACCCCTCATTACTCACAGCAGCTCACATTTTCGATGACTTCTCCAGATAGCCTGGTATCTAGAGATATCAGATATCAAAATAATCAGTAAATCTTCTAACAGGGGCTCAGAGGAGGATAATATCCTGAAAGAAGGATACCCTAGGTATGATTCATAAAATATGTAATTTAGTCTCACTCTGGAAAATACCTGGGCTCCAGAGCTGCATCAGTTCCCACCTGGAGTAACAAGGGCAGCTGTCCTCAGTTTCCCCTGACCACAATCTTGACTTTCGGTGGGCTTATTGCCACTATTCCTGGGATCTCACAGCTGGTCCTCTCTCTCCAACCCCCTTGTTGCTAGAGCCCCTCTCTACCCTTTCCCCAGCTTAGGCTCAAGCCAGCCATGCCTAGACTGAACAAAACTCAGGAAAACTCTTTTTCTTCTGTCTTTCTCAATGGCAGGGAAATCTCCCCATTTCGCCCTTTGGTCCACAGGTTCAGAAGGAAAGTTTGGAGGAGTTAGGGCTTCCAGCCTACAGGGCAGGGACCTGCACTACTCACATGCACTCTGGAAATGGGCCTTGACCAGATACCCCTCTTCGCCACCACTGACAAAGCTCAGGTGATGTTTCAGGAATAAATGAGTTAATTAATTGTCTATCACAGATGGAAAGGTGACACAGAGTCACCACTGATGGACACTCACACATTCTCTGCCCTCTGGGTCACCTCCCTGCTCTCTTCGCCCTCTAGCAACTTGTGGTAAGTGATGATCTTCATGTCCAAGGCCAACCTGGCTCCCAGCAGCTCCCAGTAGTCACCTAGCATCCAGGCCAGATCCTCCTTGGCCTGCTACAGGGCAGCCTCCACCTCTGCCAGCTTATTCTGGGTATCTTTGAGGGCCTCCTCACCCTTCTGCTCTGCCCCCAGGACGGTGTCTTGCAGGGAGCAGTGCGCTGCCAAAAGCCATCAGCAGATAGTAAGCGGGGCACAGAAGACCATTTACCTACCAGCTTGCTGTACTTCTCTTTCTCCCACCTTCATAATTTATTATGGAACATATGCTAATATAGAAAAATAAAGAAATAAAATAATCTTTATTAACTCCATCCCCTCAAAAGCTACCACTGCCAAGTTGGTTCCCTACCTGTTTCAAAATTGGTGATTTCCCCTTAAAGTCTCTGAAAGGCACGGTTCAGCTCTGTGATCTCCATCTTAGTCACTTTGAGGTCATCACTCTTTCTTCCAACAGTAGCCTAGAGCTTCTGCCACTAGAGCCAGGAAAAGGCAGCAGTGAAAGGTAGCACCACAAGGAAAGCCTAACCTAGAGCAACTTGCCCCAGACTTCTAAGCTTCACTCAACCAGGACTCGTGTGCCCTACTTAGTCTGGTCATTGTGGTCGAAACCAACCCATAGAGGAGACACATTCCTATCTGCTGGGAAAGCAGGGTCTGGGTAAAGAAAGAAAACATTCCTACCCAGCATAGGTATGCAACTACTAAAGATCACAGAATCAAATTTGGGCAGGAATACACTTCTGATCTGTTCTTCCCAGCCAGACTCTGACAGGAGAGATAGCCAACAGGCAATCCACAGTAGGAAGAATGCAGCAACTATTTTATGTGTGGATCTGGAATCATTATTCCTGTTAAGAACTGCCTTCAACTATATTCCACTCAGGTGGGTATTGGGAAGATCAGGCTCCCTGAAGATGTGCCCCCACACATATGCAGGAAGGAAGGCAGTGGGAGAAGGTGCTGATAGAAGGAAGACAGCCTGGGTGACACACGGGCTACCATGATACATGGATTGAAGAGCTGGCTGTACAGGTTTGAAAGCTACTGTGGTATCTCTAAACTCATCTGGGTCTTCAGAATTAGGTCAACTCCCCAACATAGAAATGGCAAGACCCCAGGAAGCCAGAGCCCTAGTAACTTCCAGTAATGGCTGAGCCAGAGACTTTCACAGGTTCCTTCCCCCCTAATAGGACATATGAGGTCAGGTGGCCATATCAAACACAAGGCCAGGGAGCATGTCAATCCCTGTTGGCAGGAGTGGGGATCCTGTATGCTCTTTGGGCATAGCCCAGCACAGGACAGTTCTCCAGGTGGGCACCTTGGCCTGGTACAGGGCCTTGGCCTCAACCTTGCTCTTCTGGGCAACCTCCTTGACACTAGAAAGGATGCTATACAGGTCCAGATGCCAGCTGTTGTCCATGGACAGCAGCACATTGGTGTCATTGACTGGCTGCTATCCCTGGGTCAGCTCCTGTGCAGCAGAACAGGAATAAGTCCTCTGGAAATGCTCAGTACCCACATTTAGGGGTTCCCAGAGCCACCTCACCAGCATCCATGCAGAAGCTCAAGGTTAGCCCCGAGGAAGCCTCTCTCTCTTTCTCAGTTTTCTAACCATCCCAAGAGCTCCCTGGGAGCTTAGACTCCAAACTAAGAGCAGCATAGAAGACCTAAATAACTCACCTTCCTGCTGCAGGGTGTCCACTTTGGCATTGAGGTCCACACTGACCAATTAGGCACTGCCCACATTCTGAAAGAAAGGAGGCAGTGGGCCCAGGAGCCTCAAGATTCCAGGGAGAGAGTGATATCTATAGGGTAGGCCCTGGGGGAGACTAACAGAGTGGGGACAATGCCAGGTGGATTCGATATCATTAAAAAGTTGAAAAACAGAAATTTGGAGCCAGAAATCAGGGTAGCCTTTATTCTTACTACTTCTTACAGTCTTGCCCACAGACCAGCGATGACTTGGCAGTTAGTAGGGGCCAGGGATGCTTCACAACTGGAAACTGAGCCAGGTAGAGAGCAGGCTGGAGACAGCACCAGAACCAAGACCTAGGGGACCTTCCTCAGCACCTCAAAGTCCGTCTCAGCCTTTGTTCTGCTGTTGACCTCTACTTTGTATCTGCTGGCAGCTTGTGGATAAGGAGACTGTTATGTCTCAAGACATTCCCTTTTCTCTGCTTTCATACACTCTGAATGTACATCCACAGATTCACAAGAAGAAAAACAAACAGAAAAAGATCCCACAAGTTCCTGGAAAGAGAAGCCAAGTCTATGCCCTAGCACTGCTCTCACACCAGACCCGGGAGCCACACATATTTTGGCCCAACACCAACTGTTCCACCTTCCCCCACTACTCACTTCTTCTTGTATTCCTGCATGCCATCCTGGATGATCTTCAGTTCTACTTCCTGCCTCATCTTTTCTGCTGTGAATCTGTCCACCTGCCTCCTGAGGTTGCCAACATAGCTCTCAAAGTTGGACTCCAGGCTGGCAGAGCGGGTGCTGACACCCAGCCGCAGCAACTCCCACCTTGTCTCCAGCACATGGTTCTTCTACTCCAGGAGCCACACCTGGAACCAGTAAATCCAAGGGCTCAGCCTCAGGGGACAGCCACAGTGAGCTTGGGCCTGGCGAGAATGACAAGTAACTCCAATTAATATCAATTCTCAACATGCTATTAAAGTGATTAGTTAGCCTTATTATTTGAAGAGGTTTTAGGCATATCTATACAGAGGTCCAGATTTCCTAACATAGGATAAGGTCTGGGCCTTTGCATTTTAGCAAGTTCCCTCCTTGATTTTTATTTGCACCAAAGTTTGAGAACCATTGACCTGCGTCTTTTGGGAGGGGGTGTCAGGAAGAGATTTATCAATGAGCCCACCAAATAACTCACTCTTAGGATAATTCTTTTATCAAATAGCTCAGCTACTTTATGTGGACAAAATGTCCCTTTTCCCATTCTTCTCTCTGTTTTCATGACATTGCAAGCGACAGTTGCAATAAATAACAAAAGAGAAGAATTCACTGATAATCAGTACCTTCAATTTGTTGAGTATCTTCTTGCTAAAGCTCATGAGACACTGTCCTCCTACAGTGAACCTCTGCCCCTACTCGTCCCTCAACTCCTTCCCCCACCTCTTAGCCTAGCAGCTCTTGCCAGGCCATGAAGGAAGAGCAGAGTTTAATTTTATCTCGAGCTGGAGCTTCAATCAAGCAGGAGCCCCATATAATTTCCCACATTTTCCTCAGCTTTATAGAGGTATAATTGAGGTATAATAAATGGTAATATATTGAAAGTGTACAACATAATGATTTGATTTATGTATATATTGTGAAAGAGCTCCCACAATTGAGTTAATGAACACATCTATACCTCATATGGTTATCGTGTGTGTGTGTGTGTGTGTGTGAGAGAGAGAGAGAGAGAGAGAGAGAGAGAGAAAGAGAAACAGAAACTTAACTTCTACTCTCTTAGCACATTTCAATTACACAATATAGTGTTATCAACTATAGCCATCAGGAAAGAACATAGCTACTTTAAAAAAAAAAGATTTTATTTATTTATTTGGGAGAGAAAGAATGAGCATGAGTGGTAGGGAGGAGCAGAGGAAGAAGCAGACTTCCCACTGAGCAGGGAGTCAGTTGCGAGGCCCATCCCAGGACCCTGGGATCATGACCTGAGCCGAAGGCAGATATTTAACCGACTGAGCCACCCAGGTGCCCCAAGAACATAGCTCCTTAGTACACCGTCTACAGTGGTAAGACTGTCCTAAATCCAGAGCTCTGGGCACATTCACCAATTCTACTTTCCTTCTTACTGGCTTCCTTATTTTTTTCCCAGCTCTGAGTCTATGCAATAGTGCTAGTCCATATTGCCCCTCCCTAAGAAAGAGCACCCTGAGAAGGGTTGGGTTGGGCAGAACTACAACATTCCTCCCAGACAATCTTGAGCATTCCTTTGGCACAAATTCAACATGCATCCTTCCTGCCCACCTCACCTTCCCCAGGGCTACTCAGAGTAAGCCTCAATCCAAGGCTGCTCCAACAGCGCACTGTTTGGTGCAGCTAGTATAATAAATCCAGCCTCCTTTTGGTGCTAGGACTAGATGAGATCTGAAGGTCAGGACGTCTCCAGGCTGCTCACCACTCAGCCTGGCCAACAGAATTTGAAGCTCGTCTGATCAAATCATCTGCATTGGACTCATGCTTCTTTTCCAGAGCCCATCAATTGAACAATATCTGGTTTTTGTGGTCTCTACTTACTGTCTTTGAGAGTGGGAATGCCAGTCTGCTGGAGAGAAACTCTGAGACCCAGAATCATGTGGCAACTTATGGGGAAGAAACCATTTGCCAAAGTCAATGTGTCCACTTACAAGATACCCATTGGCCATTTTGACTTCTTTGAGACTGAACCTATCAGCCTGTTCTGATTTACTATACATGCAGAATAAATCGCTTTTATTTCTGGGTGAGACTGTAAAGCTCTAGTTTGACTTGGTGGTGAGAGATAGCTGAGGGTCAGATCCAGTCTCCTAGGGAGGCTTGGAGAACATGAAAAATAAAGTGGGCGCCTTATACCGGGGGCCAATTTTAAGCGGCAGGGACTAGGCTAGTTGACCTCAGATAATCTAGACTTGCACTGTCCAATGTGGTAACCACTAGCCCATTTCCATCCTGGAAGAAGACTCACCTTGTCGGCGAAGGAAGTGAAACTGTCATCGAGTTCCTTGATCTGCTGTCACTCCAACTGCTTCACCTCCTAGACCTCAGGGCCAATTTTCACATCTAGTGGCTCCAGCAAGCTTTGATTCATTACAACTTTTTGGATGTTCCCAAAGCAGACTGCTGGACATACAACCTCAGCCCCCTGAAACTACCACCAAGGCCAAAGCTAACTCTACTGAGGCTGTCCACCCCATAGCTCCCCAGACTGTTGCCTTGGCCCAGACCTCCAGCTATACTGCCAGAGAAGCTCTTGCTCCCACCAAAACTAACAACACTCTGGCTACTGTAACCTCCCGGCCTGGTGTGGCCTTGGCAGCAGCCACCACTCTTGTAGACCAACGGTGAGCTTTCTGCCCCTCTCCAGCACCCTCCCAGCAAGATGGCCAAGCCATTACCAAAGCTCCTGCTCTGACACCTTAAGGCATAGACCCGCCTGCTCATGGTGACACAAGGGGCATGCGTGACACTGAAGAGGTGGGAGGAGGCAGTCTCAATGTTTCTCTGCTAAGATGCAGAGGGATCCCCTCATATATCTCCTGCAGTCAGCAGATGGCCAAGGACTGTTCTTGGTTCGACTCTCTTGAAGGTGGAAGTGACAAAACAAAACAGTACCATCTACTTGGGAACGGTATGTCAAATAATTATCATTTTTTAGCAGGGTTTTCATAGTATTATTTATCTATCAACTATCTGTGACCTAGGCAGCACAAAGTGTGTGTAATTATATCCCAAAAGCTCTCAGATAAGATGTTTTCTGAGACACTGGTATTTTAACATTTTAAAATTTCTACCAGGGTGATATTGAAACTTGAGGTACATCTTCCAGAGGCTTTAGACTGTGACACTGATGAATTAGAAACTGATCTGGAAAGAATGGTGATTCAGAGAGACCCATTCAATAGAGTTCTCTATAGTTGGTGGAAGTTGCTTCTGCTTCTCTACTCCTCCCAACCAAATATGTGTGTGTGAGTGTGTGCGTGTGTTTCCAAAACAGATGTTCAATAAAGAATGGAAAATAGTTAAATAAACTGTACCCGTAAATGGAATATTATATAGATAATTTAAGTGATGGTTAGAAGTTTTGCAAAAACATTACTTTTTTTCCTATTTTATTGTTAACAGAGAAAAAGAGAAATCAAAACTGAATAATCAGTACAACCGTGAAGTCCAAGGCACAGTAAAAGAATAAGATTGGAGATTGAGTCTGAATGTAGCAACATATTTTTTAAAACTGACTAAAGCTAAATACTTTAGAAAAACATGTTCAAAATATTATACATCTATATCCAAGTGTCAACAATAATTATTTCACTAATGAAATAATGGTGGTTGATTCAAAATTGTTTTACCTTACTTTATTTCTAAGCTTGAAATAATGAGATATTATTTTTATAATACATGCAATCAAGTCCTGTAATGTTCCAAACCCCTCTGCAGGGAGATGAAATGCCTCTTCCTTTAGGAAATGCTCAGGCCAGCCAAGGACACTGATCCCTTCTTTTGGTCACCCCATAATTATGAGGGCAGCTGCCTGAGGGAAGTTTCCGGACTCAGACTCCTCTCACTCCCTATCATTCAGGCGGGGAAAATGAAGGTTACCACACTGACCAGTGGCCCCACCACAGGCCCTTCATACTCCTCTTCCCTCTGAACCTGCAGGCCTGAGAGAAGTCCCCTGGCATCCCTGAGCATTCACACATGCACTGGCTGGCCTCGGTGATCTCTCCCAGTTGGGCTCCTACTCCAGATCCAAGCTGAGAAGCTGAGATGTTTCCCTCACCCTATAATCCTGTACCCTCCCTGCTCAGCCAGGCCTAATGGGAGGCCCCACCCACTGTACAAACACCCCTAATCCAACCCAGGCAAAGGAGGAAAACAGAGTGGGATATAGTGGAAATGGTATGGGATGTAAGATCTCTACCTTTGATTCTTCATTCCAGCTCCGTTACTTCCTAGTTCCATGTCTGTGGGCTTTTCAGCCTCAGTTTTGTCATCTTTCAAATAGGGTGACAAATGGGGCAAATGACATCTGTCCTTGCTACTCAACTAGGTTGTTATATAAACCATTCAAGAAAATAGAAATAGCTACTAATTTTCACATTGGAATTTTGGAAGGACAAGTGTGGAGTCCACGTCTTTCTGCAGCAGCAATAGCACCAGCAGCCCTAACATGTACTGCCTAATTGCTGTGCTCCAG
The DNA here is from genome assembly GCF_053574225.1 of Canis aureus. NCBI lineage: Eukaryota > Metazoa > Chordata > Mammalia > Carnivora > Canidae > Canis > Canis aureus. Next base: position 2,462,056 of record NC_135635.1, on the reverse strand, counting down.
CGTGTGTGACGTGCTTTACAAAGATAATCTCATTTAATCCTCATGGCAGCTCTACGAGGTAGGTATCACCATTATCTTCAGTTTTTAGAAGTAGAAACTAAGGTTCAAAAGATTAAGGGCTTTGCCAAATACTGCAACTAGTGAAGAGGTAGAGGCAGGATTTGACCAATGCTGATTGATTCTAGAACCCAATATGTAAATGTTGAATTGAATCAGATATTGAATGGGTAAAACCTGCGGTGGCATGGATTGGGAGCCCTGCTGGGAAGTGGTGCACTTTGGCCACTCGACCAGCCTAGGCCCATGGGGAGAGAGGGGTTCGGAGGCAGAGGGGCTGCACTTCCCAGGTAGAGGCAGGACGTGCTTGCACAGTCCTGTCTGTGTTGTCCTCTTCCTTCTTCAGCAAGGCTGGGATTCTGGTGAAAGTCGTCACTATTTTGTAAATCATTTTCTTAAAAATTTTCTTGAGTACCCCAGGTGCATTTGACCCTGGACCAATCTCTGTGGAAGGTCATGAGCCAGAGAAATTGTTGTCCCAGTCCTCAGGAAGTTTCCAGTCAAAATAGGCAAAGAAAGTGTCTACAGCAGATTCTCAAACCCTCTTCTGCTCCCAGCCTCTCCCTCTGCACCTTGGAGCAGCCTCCTCTGAACCTCCCAAACTGAAACCCAATCCTTGCTCCAGCCCTTTTCATGGGGTCACTGGCTTCATCTCCCTTCAGACCATGCACAGAAACCTCCATGTTCTCAAGCTCCAATACAACGGATATTTGGAGGAATATATATCTTCTTAGTTTGTTTTTTTAATTATGAAAGAAATGTATGCTTTGTGCAAAAACCCAAACAACAGAACAGGATATAAAATACAGGGTAAGAAAAAAAAAATACAGAGTAAGAGTCAACCCTTGTCACACCCTTTCACTCTCTCCTATCCCAGGGCCACTGCTAGCCCTTAGATCACATCGTGAAAATTAGACACCCCTTTCCTCCACAGCATTGTACAAATTCTCAGCAAAATAGCAAACTGAATCCAGTAGTATATAAAAAAGGCTAATATAGCGTGGCCAACTGAGGTTTATTCGAGGAATACAAGATTGGTTTAATGTCTGAAGATCAATCTGTGTAATTCACCACATTAAGAAAAAAGAAGAAAAATTATATGATCACCTGAATACATTTCAAAAAGGCACTTGACAAAATTCAATCCTCATTCCAGATTTTTTAAAACTACATTTAATATTATAGATAACAGTGAACAAATAAATCCTTCCCTGTATGATTGGGAACAAGGTAAAAATGTCCGCGTTGCTGCTCTAGTCAACATTACACTGTTGTGCTGAAGGTTCTAGCCATAGCAATGAAGCAAGAAAAAGAAATAATACCAATCTGAAAAAGAGGACACAAAATCATCTTTATTCATAGACAACATCACTGCATACATACAAAATCTTAAGGAATCTACAAAATAGCCACTGGAACTAATATATGAATTTAGCAAGGTCAGGGTCAATATATTTTTTATCGTATTTCTGTATCCTAGCAACTAACAGATAATAAATTTAAAAGTTTACATGTCATTTACTATAGCAAAAAAACAGGAAATACTTGGGGGTAGGTGTAACAAAATACGTATAAGATCCATACCTTGAAAACTATAAAACATTGCTAAGAAAAATTAAAGAAGATGTATTACTCACATGTCATATTTTCTGTGTTTTGACATCTGTAGGCTGAGGAGAGCCTGGTCCTCCTGAGCTTGGCCCAGAGCAAGTCTTTCATATGCAAACCAACCAATCCTGAGTCTACACCCCCTACCACCTTCTTTTTTATTTATTTATTAAAATTCAATTTGCCATCATGTAGTACATCATTAGTTTCAAATGAAGTCTTCAATAACACATCGGTTGCGTATTACAGCCGGTGCTCGTCACACCATGTGCCCTCCTTGATGCCCGTCACCCAGTTACCTCGTGCCCTCACCCACCTCCCTTCCAGCAATCCTCAATTTGTTTCCCAGAGTTAAGAGTTGCTCATGGTTTGTCTTCCTCACTGATGTTTCCCCATTCAGTTTCCCCTCCTTCCGTTATGGCCCCTTGCACTATTTCTTATATTCCTGGTATGAGTGAAGCCATATGATAATTGTCTTTCTCAGATTGACTTTCACTTATCACAGTCCTCCCCCCTTCCAGTTCCACTCACGTCAAAGTGAATGGTAGGCTCATCCTTTCTGACGGCTGAGTAATATTCCATTGTATATATGCAACACATCTTCGTTAACCATTCATCTGTCGAAGGACATCTCAGCTCCTTCCAGTTTTGCTACTGTGAACATTGGGGTGCAGGTGCCCTACCACCTTCTTATCAAACACTCACATGCCTAAGCCAATATTTCCTCTGCCCCAAATCATCCCAGGGCCAGGTACCAGCTGCACACCACCACTATGTCCCAAAGGCCACAGGAATCCCTCAAACTAGCCTCTCCGAAACTGTTTAATCGGCCCTGCCTTGTGTCTCCTATGGAAGCTGTAATCCCATTGCCTTACCTTTTCCTTTCTGCCTCCTGACTGACACTGGTGCGTTCTCCTGGGACTCTGTAGGGCCCGCGGTGACCTCACCTCTGGGACCTGGGAATATAATCGACCTCTTCCTTCTAAGCTCCAGTCTTGTTTCCTCCATTAGGCTGGGAGGCCTAACCAATGAGCACTAACTGGCCAATGCAACAGCACAGATGGGGCTCTTGTCACCTGAGCTGGAGAACTATGTAGAGATAATCTCATTCTATCTCCTCGGAAAGAGAGAGGACTAGTCTGATGTTGCACAGCAATGCCCCCTAAGGTGGAGGGCAGGATTTAAGTTTCCCAACCCCCAGTGAGAGGCCTTCCCCTCCTCACAGCAAATAAGACCACAAGCGTCCCACTCACACAGGCTTTCTGGAAGGAGTGAACTGTCCAAGGACTCTTATTTGAGTTGACAGGGAAGAAAGAGGACAGTAAAGGGGTAAGAGGAGGAGAGAAGTTCATTTGAAGTCATACCGGGACTCACAGGCAGAGAAAAAGGGAGGGAACCGCAGAAGGGAGGGTGTCCCAAATATTCTACTCATCATCAGGATGTAAATACTTAGCCCAGTTCCCTATGAAAATGGAGCTTGCAAAACCCTTCTCCCTGTGCCCATGTCCCTTTTGAAGCCCAAGACCTGACAAGTCAGTTAGTTACCAGATTTGGTGGAAGAACGGGCAGAGATAGGAAGGGTTTGACCCAGACTCTAGACTAGTCTCCTGTGACACTTAGGAACAAAGGAGAATCCATCCCCCAAAGCTGGCCCTTCATTCCTTGACCTGCTTAGAGCTTTCAGGCTTCAGGCCTGTGTCCCTCTGAGCTCATGTACAGGCTCATTTTGCTATTGGAACCTAACACAAAAGTAACGTGTGTCTGAGTAGATCTGGATTAAAGGGCTTCATCCCAAGTAGAGCAGAAGTGAGGAGTGTGAACACAGAAGGGGTTGGAGACTCACAGCATCCATAGTCCCAGCAATGAAGGTAGCTGGGGATGAAAACTGCCACCTTACCTTCCTTACCTCCCTTCCCCTCAGAACATTATCAGAAGAGCACACCCTTCCTGAGGCCTTTAAACACTACGTGAATTGGGGAGTGGAGGCCCAGTTTCTGTGTCCACCTTGGACCTTATCTGTTTCCTTACCTAAACTGGGGATTCAAAATGACTGATGCTAAAGCTCCCTTCAAGCCCTAAATGCCTGGGATACTAGACCGTGTTTAAGGCCGCGTTCATGCCTGCATAGTAAATACATTCTAAGACAGCCAGCCCCTTACACTTCGCCTTCCAAGCTGGCACCCCTCCCCTTGGCATCTCCGCAGACCTATCCCACCCAACCAAGGCTGGGGCATCTCAGGGCCCTTCTCTGAGCAGCACAGCACCCTTGACTGGTCAGTCTCATGTACGGTCTGTCACCTTGCTGCCCACAGCCTTCAGAGCTCTTTCTGTCCCACACCCTCAAACCTGGAGCCAACAGGTCTAGGATCAGGTGACACCATCTCTTCTTATTAATGCCTCCTCTGAATTGTTCAAAGTCATCTCAACAGCCTCTAGTGATGCAGAAGAATCTCCCAGACTCAACTAAGGCTTCACCAAGGTTTTGAAGCTAAAGTAAAATGAAAGGGAAAAGAATCCCACAGGACATTTTTTTTTTTTTAGTTTTTTTCTAATTTATTCATGAGAGACACAGAGAGAGAGGCAGAGACATAGGCAGAGGGAGAAGCAGGCTCCATGCAGGAAGCCCAAGGTGGGACTCGATCCCAGGATCCCAGGATCATGACCTGAGCCAAAGGCAGAAGCTCAAGCACTGAGCCACCCGGGTGCCCCTTTCTCTGAGTTGTTTCAAGCCACATCTGCTGCATTGAACACCACATACATATAGCTTGACCTGACCCAACCAAATCTATCAACTCCCATTTGGGCAACTCTGGGCAGTCTAATCCCAACCCCAAGAGCCCAGTCCTTCCTGAGCTCCAGGAAGCTCCAGTGACATGACAGGCCTTTGTGGGGAAGAGGCTGAAATTATCACAACCACAGGGGAAGGCTGTCCTGATTGGGATGTCCAGGGCTAGGGGGTCCCAGAGGGCTGCTGGATGTGGGAGAAGAAAAGGATCCATTATCTGCTAAATGGGTTAAGGAACTTCTCTGATGGAAATGTGAAAATAGTGGGGTTTTTTATTTTGGAGATCACTTTATAGTCCTCCAGAGACTTTCCCAGATCTTCTCCTTCAGCCTTTGTTGAGAACTCCTGCTGGGATCTAGGGCTTCCAGGATACAGTGTCCATAACCTCGGTTGAGCTAAGGGAATTCCATCTTGGAAGCTCAGAGCTACGGGCAGCCTGGATGGAACTCAGGGGGGATCAGCTGATCTGCCCTGAGGAGAAGGGACCTCAGATCAGAGCCTGTGACAGAAGAGGGTTGGAAGAGGGGGCGGGGGGAGGGACATCTGTGGGAAAAGCTTTTTAACAAGGATGGCTTTGATTTTCTGGGAAAGAGAATTTTCCACAAATCCCCCTGTCACCCTCCTGGCATTATCACAGTGCCCAGATCTGGCAAATACTTTCTGAGCAAATCACACCCACACCCTGACTCCAGGGCTAGCCCCTCCTGTCTCTGTTCTCAAAGACTTCCAGAAAAAGTACCCTTGGCTTCTCCTCAGGGCAACATGGCCCTGCTCCAGGAAGCTTCTCTTTTATCATTTCCCAAGCTCTCCCTTTTCTGGTATCTCAGATTCGACGGCTCCTGGCTACCCATTTCTGCCAAGGCTTGACATTAAACACACATCACAGGTTATAAATTGCAAATGAAGTTTATTGTGCAGACACCAAGACCACAGCGCTTTAGATGCAGAGTCAGAAAGGTGGGCTATATACACAGAAACGTGTTTCCCTCGGGGCAGGGCCACCAGAAAGGTGCAGGCTTTGGGATGGGGCCCTCAACAGAACAGTCGTCTGGAGAAGGGACCCCGAATGTGTGACCCCAGGAGGGGCCAGGAGAGGGGGCATGGCTGGAAGTGCAAGCCTAGGCAGCGCAGACACTTCCCCGGGGCACAGAGGGTGTCACTGGCTCCAACGAATTGGTTTGGAGAGAAGATATTTCAGACACAGTATGTGGGAATCCCTTTCCTCCAAAACGCCATCAGAGATGGAAGACAAGGTTTGATTTTCTGTCGATTTGGATGAGCAGACACAGGATTCTACGTTCTAAAGCAGAAGAGTCAAGGGTGGAACTGATCCTTATCTAAAAGAGAAGGTCACACTGGAGCCTGAGCCAGAACCACCCTTTTGGGAGCTGAAACCTCCTCTAGAGCCACCTCCAGAGCCATAGCCTCCTCCAGAGCTGGAGCCATATCCTCCCCCAGAGCCAGAACCTCCTCTAGAGCCACCTCCCGAGCTATATTTTCCTCCACTGCCACCTCCAGAGCCAGAGCCTCCCCTGGAGCTGCCTCCAGAACCATATCCTCCTCCAGAGCCAGAGCCTCCCCTGGAGCCGCCGCCAGAGCCGTAGCCTCCTCCACCGCCACCTCTGGAGCTCGATCCTCTGCCTCCAGAGCTGTAACTGCCACTTCCAGAGCTGAATCCTCCTCCTCCAGAACTGGATCCTCTACCTCCAGAACCATAGCCTCCAAAGCCGCCCCTGGATGTCACGCTTGAGGACATGGAGCTGCTGGTCACAGCTGCAGAGAGAGATGGCATCGCCATGGAAGTCCTGGGTGCCTTGGCCCGCATCCTCCCTACACACCACCCGCGGGACCGGAATAACCCCACTACTTACAGACAGTCACGTTGCTGCTGAGGTCTCCAGACATCCTGTCAGGGAGAGAAAGACTAGCTCACGGCTGAGCCCTTGGGCTCTGACTGCGGGTTGTTCTACAGCTTTCGGCCTGCAAACATGCGCTTCTGCCATCGGCCACCAGGGCCTTCCAGGGCCCACTCACTCTGCACTGGCAGGTCACAGACGTGGGCAGGCCCCACATTTTCCCACATGGTGTAGCATCCCGATTCATCTCGATTTTTTGCTCAAATGAAAATGATCAAAAAGCAAATTCACTTCTGACCGGCAACCCACGTTTGTATTTCAATCTATGTGAGGGAGTCTGATATCCCAAATCCAAGCCATGCGAGAAATTTTGAAACAAGGCCACACCGTCAGCATTCAACTCCGAAAGAATTGCAGCTCTGTACAGCCTTCCCATCCTAGCCCTCTGCCCCCACCTCCTCTGCTCCATCTGAAGGCTTTGCCACTTCTCCCTGCGGGCCGGGGGGCGGGGGCCTGGCCTCCAAGACAGGTACGGAGCCACAGCCGAAGCAAAGCAGCTCCTTCTCTGTCTCACTGGCTGGCTGGTGGGTGACCTGGGGGAGCTTGGCCCCTTCCAGGTGCTTCAGCCTGATGAAATCACGAGGATGCCGCTAACGCACACAAAGGGCTCAGACAGGGCCTTCAAACAGAGGGAGGACAGGTTCCCTTGTGGAGGGTTAGCAAATGATTCCGCTTGCCAGGCCGGAAATCTGCAAAGAACCAGGTCTGGCACCTGCCGCAGGTGAAGGGCCAGCCAGTCACCCCTCAGCCAGTCAGCGTGATCCAACACGTGGTCCCCTAGTTCTGGGTCACAAGGTGGAAGGAACAGAAGCTGTGTACCCCACAGACCCGTAAGCCAATGTTTCAGGCTCTCTAGGACTAACCCGTTTTCACGACATTTGATTTTCTCTTTCAGAAAAGACAAAGATTAGCTTATTGCCTAATTTAATTTAATTTACTCTGGCTTGGTAGTCATTCCATATTGATAAATCTAATGCTTTGGGTCGAGAATGGCTGCCTAAGACACAGAGTGATACCAGCTTTCAGCTGTCAGAAGGCCCTGATTCACCTCCAGCTTTCCCTGCCTTCCTTCCAGCCCTGGTTCTAGGGGACAGGGGAGGGCGGACCACGTTACCCTTATGCTTTCCAGTGGCCCCCACCTGCACTCCTCGCCCTCCAGCAGCTTGCGGTAAGTGGCGATCTCCACGTCCAGGGCCAGCTTGACGTTCATGAGCTCCTGGTAGTCACGCAGCAGCCGGGCCAGGTCCTCCCTGGCCTGTTGCAGAGCCTCCTCCAGGTCCGAGAGCTTGCCCTGAGCATCTTTGACTGCGTGCTCTCCCTTCTGCTCAGCTTCTGCAATGGCTTCTTGCACACTCTTACACTGGGAGAGAAGGAGAAAAGGTTCCTGGGGGGGTTCCGAGTGGAGTCCTCTGTGGGAGCAGATGTGTTCAGGGTATGGGAAGCCAGCCTGGCCCTAGAAGTGTTGGGTCCCTCTGGAGTTAATGTGAGTCGCAAACAACGATGCCAAGACTCGCTGCCATCTCTGGGGCATGGTCTTCCAGTCGCGTCTGACTGGACCCTCGTGCTTTCCCCATAGTGACCTTTATCCTCACAACACAGGGCCTGAGGCATTATCCCACACTCCCATACACCCCCGTACACCACGTCCCACCCACCCAAGCCCCAGGCGACCCCTGGAGCCGCGCAGCCCTCAGGGTGCGCCCACCTGCTTCTTCACGTGGGCTATCTCCCCTTGCAGCCTCTGGATCATGCGGTTCAGCTCGCTGATCTCCATCTTGACCTCCTTCAGGCTGTCTCCGTGTTTCCCTGCAGTCACCTGGAGCTCTTCGTACTGCCCGGGAAGAGGAGGACAGTGACAGCTTGGAGGAAGCCTGGCTTGAGCCACGGAAAGTCTAATACAGGGGGAGCCAACCGAGCTGCCTTCGCAAGACGTGGGGGACTGTCTCCCATCCCCAGAAGGACTCAGTGCCATTCTCAGTCGAGGGCAGCTGTGGTGCTGCGGACACTCTTGCTTGGGAATGGGCCCAACTTCCATGAGACAAAAGCACCAGCCATCTCACTGGACACTTTCTGGCCAAAGTGAACCCCAGCTTGTGAGACAGAGCTGTGGCTCTCTCTGCTCTCCTCCTACTTGCCTTGCTGTGGTAGAGAGCTTCGGCCTCAGCCTTGCTCTTCTGGGCGATCTCCTCATACTGGGCTTTGACCTCAGAGATGATGCTGTCCAGGTCCAGGCTGCGGTTGTTGTCCATGGACAGGGTGACATTGGTTTCGCTGATCTGAGTCTGCATCTGGGACAGTTCCTGCAACACACGAGGTGTCTGGCCCTGGCTTTCCCGCCCACAGCCAAAGGCCGTGAGGAGCATCCCCCTCCCCAGTGTTAGGGAAGCAGACTCTCAGACCAAGCTGGGTGGGCTACAATGGGCGGGATGCAAGCGACATAACCACCAATCCCAGGCCTCTGCCAAGGATGTCTAGAGAATTATGAGAGGAGAGTCTATTCCTGAGCCTCCTGCTGTATAGCCCTCACCATTTATGCAGTTTTGATGTGTTTGATGCCCCCAGAAAGAAGCCTGCCGATGACAAATGTTCCAGAAGATATTTGCACACATGGGCATGGAGGGGAGGTCTGTTACATTTTGACCTCTGACGTACATTAGACATAGGAAGGGGAAAAGGACCGGTCTCTTCCTAAGGGGAGCTGGACATTTGAGGAATGGAGTGAAGGGAAGTGGTCTCCGTGTTTCCTGAGCCTCACTTCTTGTGACATCAGAGGAGATAAGTTCCTCTCCTCCAAGACCTACGCCGCAGAAACGCCCTCGAGGCCTGGAATGGTGGCAAGTTGGAGTCAGCCAGTCCATAAGCCCCATTCGCCCCACCTTTTCTCCAGCTGGGAAAAGACTGGTTTGGAAGGGTGGGATGCAAGGGTCTACCCAGGAGCAGCCTCCTTACCGCATCAAAAAGGAATTTAATGAACTCAAGCTCCTGGGTCAGCACATCCGTCTTGGCCTGCAGCTCCACCTTGGTCATGTAGGTATTGTCCACGTCCTGCAGAAAACGTGAGGGGCTTCTAGCGAAACCCACGCACTGCTCATGTGAGGGCCCCACCCTCTCCCTGTCCCTCTCTTCCACTCAGTCCCTGTTAGCTGCTCTCCAACAGCTCAGGCACCTCAGTGAGCCATGTGTCCCTGGGCGTCATTTGGCGCAGAGTCCACCATGCGCCTCGACTAGGGGGCTCATGCCCTTGTTCACTGCTCACATTCCCCCAAAACCAGCAGAGCTCTGGTGGGATGAGCTCTGTCAACCGTTCCCTCCCTCCTGCTTGAGACACTGTGGTTCCCGCTGCGGGACCCAATGGCCTCTGTGGCTGTTAGCAGTTCCTCAACTCTCCCATCCTGTCCGTCCAGCCCACCTCTCCTGAATTTCCTCTGGATTTTACACCAAAGCTTCTGCAGGAACCAGGCTAAGAAGCCACACTTTGGGCCTTCTAGCCCAAACTTGTCAGCACAACCAGCAGCATCTTCAAGCCGGCTTTCTAAGGGAGGTCCAGCCCTTCCTCAGCTCTTCAGAAGAACACTAAAGTGCTTCCTGTGTTTGCGTCTTGCACGGCCCAATATAGGCCTTAAGGAGATTATTGATGAAAATGCTCTAGCAAATCTGCAGCCCAGCTCCAGAAGCTTGAACTGCAGAGACCCTTCTGTTCTCAACAGAACCAACCTATACGGCTGGTTGGACATGCTCCCCCCCCTCCCCTGGTGACTGCTGTTTCCACTCAGAGCTGTTCTCCAGCCTGTCTGCTGGCGCCCGGTGGGCTTCTGCAGCCCCCTCTTTCCCACCCAGCCCTGACACCCTCCTGCTCACCTTTTTAAGTGTCACAAAATCATTCTCAGCAGCTGTGCGCTTGTTGATTTCATCCTCATACCTGTGGGGACCCGGGGACACAGCTGTTAGATTAGCTCTACTTTGTTCACTTTTTTCTTTTCCTTTTCCTACTGGACTCACCCCCAAACTCCCCATTCTCTGAGAGTATTAAACACTCCTTCGCTATCTAAATTGTAACTACAAGGTCCCAAATAGGTAGATTTTTCTAAAAGCTAAGTCTCAAGCAGGTGAAAAAGCATCCATGTCTAAGGCTCTGAGATGTCTTCCTCATAAATAATCACCACACAAATTATCACCACAAATGCGACAGGGACACAAGTGGCCTCCTGGGGGGACGATCAGATGGCTACGATCAATATCTTTCCGGCGTCTACTCTGCCACCTACTTCTTCTTAAAATCTTCGACAAGATCCTGCATGTTGTTCAGCTCTGAACCTTGCGATGTTCGTTCCGCAGAAAGCGTGTCCACGTATTTCTTCAGCTTGGCGATGTACGCTTGAAAGATGGGCTCCAGGTTGGTAGTGCGGGTGCTCACATCCAGCTGCTGCAGCAGCTCCCACTTGGTCTGCAGCACCTGGTTCTGCTGCTCCAGGAACCGCACCTACGGGGACCAGGGGACGAGCCCGTGAGCTCTGGATTGCCCTTCCCACCAGCCGGCCACACTCGGCCGGAGCCAGCTCTGATCCTGCTTCGGGGCATGAAGAAGTCTACGCGGCTTTGTGCTCACAAGCTGGATACTGCATCCAGCTCGGGCTCCCTGCCTCCACACGTGGAAAGTTCTATAGACTTCTAATGTTACATCTGGCACTTTCCACACAGAGAACTCTTTTTCTACTTCACCGCCTACTATCTCGTTTGCAGCTGCTCCCAAGACTCCAGGCCATTTCCCTCTCCCATCCTAGTTGGATTCCCGGCCAAAGTCCCACAAAGTCTTGAGCAAACCAAAAATAGGCGTCCACTGGCACTGCTCCTAAAGGTGCAAGCGTGAGAGCAGTGCAGGGCAGGGCTCCTCAGTCTGATTTTTAAGAGCCTCATAAATTTCTTAGGCACGTTCATCGGCCTTGAAGTAGGCTGAGACTCCGTAATGCTCAAAAATGACACCAATAAAAGATTTTACGGGTCACAAAACCGAGAATGCTTCTCTTGAAGGCAAGAATTTCATTCATTCCCAAGCAAGTTCAGCTTCCCAGAACTGAAGAGAATAGTGACTCCCAGGGAAGGAAAGACTGTCTCAGAAGATGTCTTACCAATTTCGTCTAACACCTGCTGCCACTAGGCCTGAACTACTCCATTACTTGTCTATATCAGTTTTCCCATGATTTTCAGAGCTTTCCATAAATATTACTTATCTGGGCTCAAACTATAAAGCCAAAGGCATACGTAACTCCTAACTTTGGACTGTTTCAGAAGACGCAGCCCTCAAAGCCAGCATCTTTCCCATTTGGGATATAAGCCAGGCTGGTTTGACTACACCAAGGGCTCCTACAAGAAACGAATCTGTGCCACTTGCTTTCCAGTGAGTTGGAAGTAGGGCATCCTGAGCATCAGATGGAGCCAGCTTCTCGGGACTCACCTTGTCAATGAAAGAAGCAAATTTGTTGTTGAGCGTTTTGATCTGCTCCCGCTCCTGAGACTTCACGTTCTGGATCTCTGGGTCAACTTTCACGTTGAGAGGCTGCAGGAGACTCTCATTGATGGAGACTTCATGGATGCCTCCACCAGGGAATCCTCCAGGCCCAAAGCCACCAGGACCCCCAAAACCTCCAAGGCCACCACCACCTCCAAAGCGGCCTCCGCCAAAGCCGCCTCCACCGAAACCACCGCCTCCAAAGCCGCTGCCTCCTCCAAAACCACCGCCTCCAAAGCCACCTCCACCGAAGCCGCTGCCTCCTCCGAAGCCGCTGCCACCTCCAAAGCCACCTCCTCTGCCACCAAATCCACCACCGGAGCCAAAGCTTCCGCCTCCTCCAGCCACACTAATGGAGATGCTCTTGGTGCCTCCGAGGCCAACAAGACTCCGACTGCCAAAGCCGCCACCGCCGGCGCCCCCTCCGCCACCGCCGTGGCGGCTCAAGCAGGAGAAGCTACGGGTTGATCTCCTGCTCCCACCGGAGACCACGGCTGAGCCACTGCTGAAGCTCCGGAATCCTCCTCCTCCTCCTCCTCCTCTTCGAGATTTGCATGAGATCTGACAACTCATGATGCCTTTGCCCAGTGGGGAAAATTGAGGTTTCCGAGATGAGTTGAGGCTGGAGACTGCGCTCTGCTGTTGGGAGACCGTCAGGGTCCCCTTTTATACCTGCCAACTAGGTGTTGGAGCGCATGGGCGTGGGCACACGTAGGCATGGGTTTGGTCTGCCTAGAAGCTACGCCTGGTTAGTGATTATCAAGCTAATAGCCATTAAAAATCTACTAATCAGCTGCATCCCAAAACTTGCTTGGACTGCAAACCTCTCCTGTTTATCTGGGCATCTGTCATGCAATTCGATTTTTGTGAAATCATCAAAAGAGGAGATCAGGCTGTGGGTTTCTCAATCTGAGAAAGAGACCTTCTGCAGAATGCTGTTCCCTGCTCTGGACCAACCCAAAGGAGGGCAGCTAGCACCGGGCCTGTGCAGGCTTGCCATCCCGGCGAGGTTGATGAAAGAGACGACAGGTCTGGAGACTACAGGGGCCCCTCGGTGGCAGCTTTAGAGCCCTTGCTTCTCCCGCTGCTCCAGGAAGAGGGTCCACGAGGGCTCCTGCAGAGGGCAGATGTAGCGTGGGCAAGGATACATACTCTTACAGGAAGAAGTTGGCCTAGGATGCTCCCAAAGAGTTGTCATTTTTTCAAAGTATCTTGACTCCTTCCCGTGCCACACCAGGAGTACACGATAGCCAGTCACTGAGGAGAGGAGAATTTTCTTTCTTGTAACGAGAAATCCTCATAGTCCTCAACTCTTGTCATTTTTTGACATGAAAACCCAGAGGATGAGGGGCTTAAGGAAAGCATCTCTGTTCCTGGGTCTGACTCTGGGCACCCAACAAGAGGTTGTAATCAAAGGCTTTCTAGAACTCCAATGTCTAAGTGTATATTGATTTAGCCAGTCATTAATCACATATTCTTGGGTGATTCTACTAAGCAGCCGGGAAGTCTGACCCCTCGATGACCACCAGCGACAGACGAGTATCAGAGAACCCATCGAGTCACCAAATGCACAGAGCACCCACTTGGCAGTCCTCCCTCTGTCTGTGTGGCCAGGCGCGGGAGCGCTGGAATGGGATTTAAGGGTCTAGGCGTGAGTCCCAGTTTGTGATTTCCTGGCTCTGTGACGTTGAATTAAACGTTGAATTAAACTCTGTACTCCGGGATCCCTGGGTGGTGCAGGGGTTTGGCGCCTGCCTTTGGCCCAGGGCGCGGTCCTGGAGACCCGGGATCGAATCCCACGTCGGGCTCCCGGTGCATGGAGCCTGCTTCTCCCTCTGCCTGTGTCTCTGCCTCTCTCTCTCTCTCTCTCTCTCACTGTGTGCCTATCATAAATAAATAAAAAGTTTAAAAAAAAAAATTTTAAACTCTGTACTCCTGGCTACAAAATGGGAAATCCACACCAAGCGTTTTGAAAACCGTGACACGATACAAACGTTCGGTATCCCTACTCTTTCGGGTGAAGCAAAAGTATCTCCTCCTCCGTTTGGCGCTAAGACCTCGCATTCCACGTAGGCCCCGTGAGTTATAGAACCAGGGCCCAGGACAGAGGGAGCATAAAATGACATCGAAAACTTAAGTTTCCGGTTTAAGTCTCAGTTTCATTGTATTTTAGTTAAACGACCCTGGATTAGTTCAAAATGTTTTTTGGTTTTTTTTGTCTTTTGTTTTGTTTTGTTTTTTTTTTTTTGAGCCTGGATTTCCTCATTTCCAAAAGTGAACAAGAAGAAGAAGATGGCTATTGTAAGAACAGAGCATGCTTCCGACAGCTCCCAGTTAGTAGCAGACACTCAAGAAGTGTTGCTTCCCGCCTACCCTCCACCCAGTCTCCCAACCCTGTGCCCTAACTACATGGCCAGAGTGGGGAAGAGGGTGAAGAACGAACAGGGAGCTGGCTGTTGGTGCGACTTGTTTTGCAGTAAGAGAATGCTGAGGAAAGCAAACCCACGTGTCTCCTGGATCCCCCCTCCCACTCTGGCTTATATAATCATGATCATGCAAATCAATCCTAAGGCTGAAAGCTTTGGAGAGAACCTCAATCCAGAGTCAAGCGCGTCGTTATCTGTGGATATCTGAACAACGCCCTAATTGTCCATTACTCTACCATGACTATGCCCAGGCCACGCCAGCTTCGGGAGCGGCTCCGTCCCCCTGTGAAGGAAAGGCCTAAACGTCGATGGAGCATCCACTCTGCCCCAGGCCTGTGCCAGGCACGCAATGTGCACGTGCCACGGCTCTAGGAGTCTGCGTTTGCTCCAGGTCTCCTTCCCGTTCTCCCCACTGGGCACCCTCCCTTTCTGGACCCATCTGCCAGCTTCTGAAAGTCAAGTGGAAGAAGGGGAGCCCTCCTCTTCTCTTGAAATGCGGAGGGTGGAATTAACACAACTTAGATGTCATAGACCGGGGATCCCTGGGTGGCGCAGCGGTTTGGCGCCTGCCTTTGGCCCAGGGCGCAATCCTGGAGACCCGGGATCGAATCCCACGTCGGGCTCCTGGCATGGAGCCTGCTTCTCCCTCCTTCTGTGTCTCTGCCTCTCTCTCTCTGTGTGTGTGTGTGTGTGTGTGTGTGACTATCATAAATAAATAAAAATTTAAAAAATAAAATCTAAAAAAAAAAAGATGTCGTAGACTGTTTTACTTCCATTATTTTTAACTTTACCTTTTCCATAATCTCCATGTGCTTAGATATTATATATGACATTTTATTTCCAGACTGTTAGACTTTACCTTTTATATAATCTCAGCGTGCTTGTCCAGAGAACATGTTCCTCATTCTCTTAAGGAGTGAAGTGGGAATTAACACTAGACTCGGTTCCAGCGGTTATTTTTTTTTTAAGATTTTATTTATTTATTTATTCATGAGAGACACGGAGAGAGAGAGACACACACAGGCAGAGGGAGAAGCAGGCTCCATGCAGGGAGCCCGACCTGGGACTCGATCCCGGGACCCCAGGATCAGGCCCTGGGCTGAAGGCAGGTGCTAAACCGCGGGGCCCGCCAGGCTGCCCCTCTGGCGGTGATTTTGCAGCTGACTTCCACTGTGATGCTCAATGTCTTCACCTATAAAATGGGGACACTTACCCTGGATCCCCACTATACCATAAGGGTATTGACCCGTTGGTATAATGGGTTTTAAACTTTGCTGCCTCTGATAACAGAACAGGGATCATCCTGTAGGACAAACTCCTTCTTTCAACCAGCTGCTGGCAGGGGCAGGCCCCCAAGCACTTCCCCCCACAAGCTTTCAAAAGCATCTACCTTGGCCAGAGGAGCAGAAAGGCAAGCCCCCAGTGTGAAGTGAACTGTTCAGCCAGTGGGAAACACAGACTCTTCTGGCAGGAATGAATCCCCCTGCCCACACTCCCTTGAATCTCTCTCACAGCCTGTCACAGTCCTCCTTGTGCAGCAAGGAGCCTTGGCTCTGGACGCGAGCCAGGGTCACATTCAGCTTCACCCCAAACCTCCAGCCCCTCAGCCCAGAGCAGTTGCTCAGAGAATAAGCCCGGGATCCAAAACACATGATTAGGGCTTGGGATTGGGAATTGGCAGCCCTCCCAGACACGGGAAGGTGACGCAAGCGGCGCTTGCGTCTTCGCAGCCTGCCCTGCACCTGTTCCCCAAAGATCCCACTGGGACCCTGTCCCAGGTGTCTGACTCACCCCTGCCGGGGAGGGGGTCCCCTCCACGGGCCAGCAAGGTCAGTCTCGCCTTCCAAGGACTCGACGCATTGCTGAACAAAGCGGCTGAAACTAAGTGTTTGGATTTCAAAAGCAAAACAAACAACAAACCCTCCTGTCCCAGCCCCTGCTGCCGACTCCAGGGTGCTCTAGGGGTAAGAGCCACGCAGAGCCCAAGAACATCAAGAAGTTCAGGAAGCACGCCGGCTGGAAACAAGCCATCCACAGGCCGGCCCGCAGCGGAGACCTGTAAAGGCAGCACATGTCTTGCCCTGTCCCCGCACTGAATGCTAAGCGGGCGCACTCCGTCAGTGCCTAGACGCTGCTCCAAAGAGCTCGTGGCTCCAGGGGCCAAGGGCAGGTGGGACAGGGGACTCCCAGGCTCCCTGCAGGAGGTGCTTGCTCAGGATCTCCCCTGGGGTCACTTCATTGTGAGTGATGATCTTAACCCAGCTCACTCAGCCCCTAGTCCCAGGATCATCTATCACAGGCCTGAGCCCCTCCTTTCTTACCTGATATGTCCTTTTTATTGTTTTTTTAATCTGAATCCTTTTTTTTTTTTAAGATTTTATTTATTTATTCATGACAGACACAGAGAGAGGCAGAGACACAGGCAGAGGGAGAAGCAGGCTCCATGCAGGGGTCCCGATGCAGGACTCGATCCCAGGACTCCGGGATCATGACCTGAGCCAAAGGCAGACGCTCAGCTACTGAGCTACTCGGGTGCTCCCCCTTCCTTTTTTTTTTTAACCACGAACTCCATGGCTACTGGTTTGAAGCTGTCCTGGCCAAACTGGTTGTAACTGAGAAGCCACAACACGAAGTGCCCATCCCTCCACCGTGTGGACGCCACCATTCTGCAATGCAGAGTCTCTGGAACGTGCTTCCCAACAGGCTTATCAGGAAATCGGAGTGTTCCCACTGCTGGGAAACAGCGCAGACCCCAGAAATGGAAGAAGGATAAGGACAGGGACGCTGCCCAGGACACGGCAGGGCCGCGATGCCTGCTGATTGAACCAGTGACGCGCTCCAGAAATCAAGAGACGAAGCCTTCAGCGTAGTGCCGCACACACAGAGGGCAGGCCAGGGACGCCTCATGTGGTTCTCATTATCTAGTGGAGAATTTTCTAATTCCCGGAGACCGGGCCAGGCTGTGGGAGTCATCCACCCCTGCTCCGTTCTCCACGGGGTCAGCCCACGGCTGAATGAACTCAGCTGGACCACGTACAACCCACGGCGCGGGTGCCTGGGTGCTCCACGCTGTCTGGGTAATGACTCCGCTCCGTCGCGTCTGCCTGTGGGTTCCCACCTGCAACATATCTTCACTCACAACAGAGAGAGCCAAGAAATGGATCTTCACGGAAAAGTCTTGCCATTCCCAGCCCCAGCCCTCGTTCCTGCCTGTTTCCCAGACCAAGTTCCCCTCCTGCGCCGGCACCAGTGCTCTTACTCTTGGCCGTTGACCATATCGCCACCCCGGCATGGAAGGAAAAGACAACCGTCAGATGCTCGATCCCATCCTGGATCAGGTGTCCCTCACGGTTCAGGGATTCCTCTGGACTCCCCCAAATTTAACGCTCCCACCTTCCGCCCCTGCCCCTCACTCTCTGGGTGCCCCCCAGCTGGTTCCGTATTCCACTGCAGGCATTCCCTCTCCCTGCCTCTCCCTGGACACCTGGCCTCTCTCGAGCGGTGCCCCTGCGCCAGGCGGTCAGCCCTCACCCGTCTTCCCACCCTCAGCCCGCCTCACCCTTCCCCATCACTGAAGCTGCCCCCCATGGGACCTCTTTTTTTTTTTTTCTTTCAAGGCTTCCTGTGCTGGGCTGGCTGAGGATAATGGTAGGAGGCAGCAGGTGAAGAAGCATCTCCCACCCCCTAAAAGAAAAAAAAAAGGGAGAGAGAAAATCATGAAAACAAATGGAATTGTGGAAGACCAAACAAATCACCTCTTATTGTAAGATTCTCTATTTCAACAGATTCCTGCTCCTCAGTGTAGGGACAAAAACCCTGGGATGCCTCATTTGGAAAGAATGGCCAAGGGGCTTGCTTCTGGATGACCTGCTTGCTGCAGGAATTTTTATTAAGAAAAAAGAGAAAAAATAAAAAAACATAATAAAAAAAAAAGAAGAAAAAGAAAAAAGAGAGCTGTTCAAAATTCTCCGGCCAGTTTTTTTTTTTTTTTTTCACATCAGAAACCATGGGTCTTTCAAACTCCTTTTTTAAAAGATTTTATTTATTTATTAATGAGAGACACAGGTAGAGAGAGAGGCAGAGACACAGGCAGAGGGAGAAGCAGGCTCCGTGCAGGGACCCTGATGTGGCACTTGATCCCAGGATCCCGGGGTCACCACCTGGGCCGAAGGCAGGCGCTTAAGCGCTGAGCCCCCCAGGAGTCCCCAAACTCTTCTTTAAGAACCTTTTAAACCTTAAAAAAAAAAAAGGAAAAAAAGCAAACAAAATCGTTGCTAATTAGACAGTAAACGTCCAGCAGGACAAAGGCAGTCGCTGTTTCTGGCTGTGCTGCGTGGCTGACGCCGACTGCAGCTGTGGGGGCCGCGGGCACCCTCGGAGCCTGTCGGCGGGCGCAGCTGCAGATTTGTTTCCCTTCAGCAGCACTTTATAAGGGAAGCTGTGTGACAAACTGGGAAGAGCCTGTGGAGTCGTGAAGGTCGAGTCCCTGTGCCACAAAGTGGCTGCGCGGTGCCGGCCGTCACCCTCTCGAGGGGTGGGAACCAGGACAGCGGGGCAGCATTGGACACGGAGTGGGGGTGGGAGGGGGCCTGGGTGGCTCAGCGGCCGCACCCTGGCCCTGGCTCTCGAACCTCGGGCGGCCCTCAACCCCTCGGAGCCTTGGTTTTCTCATCGGCAGGATGGACGCGTAGAAACGGCCTGAAGGGTCCCCCCAGCTCGAGGCAGCCAGCACCCCTGAGGCCGCGAGGGGGGAAGGCCCAGGGCATCCTGGAGAACCAGGGGCCTGCCCGCCCCCCCTCCGCCTCGTGGGTCAGCTCCTCGCAAAGAAGGAAGGTCGGAGGGAAGGGGGAGGAAGGGCAGGAGGACGGGAAGCCGAGCAAGGAGAGCCTCGCCGGGCGCCCCTGCAGGCGCGGGGCCCGCACCGCCCTTCCCCTGCCAACCGCCCGGCTCCGGCTCCGGAGCTCATATCTGGGTTTTCCAAGGACGCCGGCAGCCGCAGCCGGTAGTAAAGCTGTGTCTTTGAAGCAGCCTTTCACCACCTCCAGGCCCCGAGCACAGCAGCTAAGGCCTAGGCCTGCGGCTCCTCCCTCCACTCCCCGTCCTGGGTGTCGGAGCGCACCAGCACCCCTGGGAGCACCAAAGTACTTTGCCTCGTCTTCTGGGACCCCACGTTAGCCAGTCAGAAAACCTTTAAGGAAAGTCCGTCTGTCTGAGCCTCGGAGCCCTGGGGACGTGACGTCTCCAGGCTCCCTCTCCTCCCCTGGGTGGAAGGACCGGTGCCGTTTCCGGCATTTGTCTAGGTACCGACTGGCCTGGGCGTGCACGGTCAGTGCTGTAGCTCTCCCACGCGGAGCAAGAGCCAGAGAGGGAAAAGTCCCGGGACGGCTCAACGAAGATCCTTGGGGGCGGAGGTGAGGGTGGAGAATCTGTATGGACCCCCACCTCCCTCCCCCGCCGGGGCCCAGACACCAGAGGACAATACGCTGACAGTTCCCTGGGCCCCACCTCTCAGGGAGGACCCCAGGCAGCCACACCCTCTGGTCAAGGCCCGACCTCTGGAGACCCTTCACCATAGCCATGGAGCCAACGGGAGTCCCCAGGGGCCCAGGATGAGGTCTGTACTTCTCCTTGTAGGTTTAGCTCCATGCCGTTCACCATTAAGCAGAAATAGGGCTTCTCTGGTAAGAAATAAAGCTGAAAATGACAGAATTTTATGATGGGGCTGTTGTGGTAGGGTTGTCTGGGCAAGTTCATGAATTTTCTGTTGCTTTGCACCATGTGGACGCTCACCAGGCACGAGTCCTCCCATCCATAGAAAGCAGAAAGGAGGGCAGGAGTCACCAGGCAGGACTTCCTCGGGAGTAGTAGACACGGCAGCCGGAGACACTGACCCATGGAAAGGACGGGGGTGGCGTGTCTACCCTGTTTGGCCTCCTTGGCAGGACCTAAATGTCTCCCATCTGCACAGCACTTGTACTAGGGGGACGCTTCCCATTCCTCCTTCTATTGGTCAGGGCATGGTATGAGACAAGGAAACCGAGGCAGGAAGTGCTTGCTATAAGGACACAGGTCTTGTGCACAGGACATTTGCTGTTGTTCATCACAGGGATTCCCAGGGTGTCTCCAGACACTAGCGGGCCACTGGATTGCAACAGCCACCGTCCCAAGGGCTGCCCCGACACCCCCACCTCCTCCAGGGAGAGCCTGCTCCAAGTCCCCCTTTGCTAGGAAGCTTTTCTGATTGACCCCAGGCATGCCCCCATCAGCACCGAGCTCCCTCCCGCGGGGGCACCTGTGCCTTGTACCCCTTACTTGCTTATTGCACCCCCCTCTCAAGCGGTCAAGCTATGTTCGCCAGTCTCAGCCCACGAATTCCCAAGCTGGGTTCTTGAACGTGAGTCTGTGGAGTTGTCCGTAGAGACTGTGGCTGGGCTCTGGGCAGTTCTTGCAAAACTGTGTTCTTACAAAACACCTGTACGGGGCTGTGCGGCTTCACTGAGGGAGACAGAGTAAGCTCTTTCAGAGTCTCTCCGGGGCCCGTGACCCAAATATGCTGACGCACCGCTGTCCTGAATTGGTCTCACCTCCTTGTGTCTCTTGCCACTTACCCCAGGCCTTGACTCCCAGAACTGGATTTGGCCCACGATGTTGCCTCCAATGTGCTGACTGACTCGTCCCTCTCAGGCCACTGCTCCCCAGCTGCACGTGGGGCCGCGGGGCGAGGCCTTTGCCGGGTCAGGATGGTCAGGGCTTCTGTTCACATTCAACGGGATGGAGATGCTGGGCAAGGAGCAAGGGGGGAGGGGACGTGGGTGTGGGGGAGCAGCAGCATGATAGATCATCAGATGCAGGGTGAGAAAGCGCGGTGGTCTCCTCCCACCTCCCAGAAGGTGGGTGTGTCTCAGGACGCATCTCAGCATCCTTCTTCGTCCTCCACAGAGGGTGAGGTTCAGCTCAGAGCCCCTGTGCTGTGTTAATGCAGGACACAGCAGGGAAGGACCAAGGGTCTCGCTGAGGACAACTGTCAGAGGCCCTCGAGCTGCTCTCTTTGGGCACAGAGGCGCTGTCTCCGCGGTGCTCCAGGAGCAGTGCTCGGGGGCGGTGGGAAATGAAGAGTCAATCAAGCATACACATGGGGAAGTGCCACCTGCACTGGATGGGAGCCACCAAACGCCCTGGCGGGATGGGTCCCAGCACCTGTGGGGAAGCTCGGAGCTAGAGAGTGTCCTGGGGACTGGAGGGCTGTCCAGGGACAGACACTGGGGTGGCCCTGACATGAAGGCTGAATTCCCCTGGGAGGCGCCGAGCGGGGCTGCAAGAAAGCAGGAAGTGAAGAGCCTGTCCTGCTACTAATCTCAATGCTGTTGAAAGAAGTGCCAGGCTGTCTACACAGTATTTTAATAGCTCCCACACCCTTGGGGTTTGATCTCTTACTCACCAGCCGCCCTCCTCCCATATTTTCCACTTCCCTCTTTCCCTAGAAAAGCAGCTGGGACATTGGGCTTAGCTTGACCCTCGGGACTACACTGAACCTTCCTAACCCTTGCTCCTGCTTAAAGTTCCTACATACAGCCCCACTCCCCCCACCCCCACCACACACACACACACCCCGGTGTGGGGCTGCTGTCCTGGCTTCCCTAGAAGCAAACTGCTTCCCAGAAGCAACCTGGAGCACATCGTAGTCCAGCTCTCAGCTTGCTCAGATAGTCCTGGAAAAGTAGGCTTTCCCTGTGCTCTAAAACCGAGACCACCACCTGCCAGGGGGAGCATCTCCACCAGCCTCTCCTGAGAGCTGGGAGGAGTAACGCCGGGCAGGGCAGGGCAGGGGAGGGGTTTAGGTCGTGCTGCCCATGAGGCAGGAGAGTCCTCACTGGGGTTTTAGCAACAGCACTGGGCTCTCTGCCTGGCGTTGGGGAAAGCAGCCTCCCCTCAACCTGGGCAGACCAGGGCCCTTCGGAGGACTGGGAGGGGGACACCTGGATGACTCAGTCTGTCGGGTAAGCATCTGCCTCGGGCTCAAGTCATGATCCCAATGTCCTGGGATTGAGCCTGCTTCTCCCTCTCCCTCTGTAGCCACCCCCTGCACACCCACTCTCTCTCTTTCTCTCTCTCTCTGATAATAAATAAAATCTTAAAAAAAAAAAAAAAAAAGGACTAGGAAGGCAAGCTCCTTATCAGCCTTTGTGGGGCTCTCGGCGGGGAAACGGCTTGAGAGGGAGCTGAGACTGAGTCAAGGCCAAGCTGCCCTGCTCTCCCTGGGTGGTAGAAACAGGCTTCCAGACCTGGGCCCTTGGGGGCTCTTCTTGTCCCTTCGGTCTTCTCCTCACCCTCTGTCTCCAGGGGAAAAAAATGACCACAGTCTCCCAACAGAAAAGATTCTGAAGGCTTCTGGGTTCAGGGGGGACCAAGCTATGATGACAAATGACCCTCACAGAGCGCCTTGTAATACACAAAGGCCGTGTCGCATGTGGTTACGGACAGGGAGGTGTGTCACACGCCTGCAGTGACTCCCAGCCCCACTACTTACCAGCTCCATGACTTTAAAAGGGTGACCTATGCTTTTGAGGCCTCGATTTCCTCATCTGTAAAGTGGGCATGATGCTGCTCTTCACTTCAGAGCGTTGATAGGAAAATAAATGAAACAAGGCATGTGGCACTTAGCGCAGTGTCCAGCAGGAAGCACATGTGTCTGCTTTCCCATTGTCCACAGCAGTTGCAGACAATGTCTAGAAATGTCAACGTTGCGATAAAATAAAATAAATAAATAAATAAAAATAAATAAATAAAATAAAAATAACACCACCTCCTTGGCTGCATGTTGCCACCCACCCTACCTTGCACCTCTGCCAGAGGCTCTCGAGCCCACCCCAGTCCCCTGCTCCCTGCAGCTCCCGTCCCTTTCCCAGGCAGGTCCCTGCTGGCTGTCGGGTATGAACCAGCCACTATGAATGATAATGGTTCTAGGATATGAACTGCCCCATGGACAAATATTTATTTTATTTTTTTTAAGATTTTTATGTATTCATTCACGAGAGACAGAGAGAGAGAGGCAGAGACACAGGCAGAGGGAGAAGCAGGCTCCATGCGGGGATCCTGATGTGGGACTCGATCCCAGGACCCTGGGATCACACCCTGAGCCAAAGGCAGATGCTCAACCACTGAGCTACTCAGGTGTCCCAAAATATTTATTTTAAAAGGAAGACTCCTGAATGTTCCAAAACCCACAAGAATGAAGCCATGAGGAAGAATGAGGAAGAGGAATGCATCTTGATCCCCAAGGAAGCAGCCTTTTCCAGGGGCCCTAGCTATGTGGCTGCCCACCGTCCCCACCCCACACTCAAGGGCTTTCTCCAGGAAGAAGGACAGTGGCTGTGATGTGCCCTCCCTGTAACAGTTCTGCCCTCACAGATGTCGCTTCCCTTTCACAATCTCCTTCTGAAGTAAGTAGGGCAGGTGCTATTATGCCCACTTCACACACGAGCAAACTGAGCCTCTAAGGTAGTAAGAGATTTGCCTGAGGTCTCCAGGTGAGTAACGTGGCAGGCTTAGGACTTGTCCCAATGTCTTCGGGCTCCCCCACCCCGTGAGCTCCACGTCTGCTCACCCCCTTTTTGCCTAATGCCTGCTCCCCACGCAGAGATCTGGGGAGAGTGCCCTGACCCTCTGAAAGGCTCCCTGCTCGTTCTAGTATCTGGATTAACAGTTCCGAAACATGTTAGAGACCACTCCAACTGATGCCTTCATCTGCAAGACGAAAGGGAGTTCGGTGACTTGTCAAGTTTGCTTGACAGAAGAAGAGCCCAGCCCAGCAGCCCTGCCACTGAACCACCTACCCCTGACAGCAAGGAACTTCCAACCAGTAAACCAGCTGTGAGGGCTTGATAGATACCACAATCAACGCTCAATTACCCACAAGGATGGAAAATAGGAAGTAAACAGGAGTTGTGTCCTTTCCAGGCTGTTAAATCTTTCATTGCGACACTTGCCCCAAGGCTGTGAAGGCATCCAACCACGTGCGCCTTCCTGTCCACACCTCTGTGGATGGTCCAGGAAGAGGCTAATAGGTTGGATCCAGGGCCAAGGTCGTCCAGTCCTCGCTCCATCAGACCTTCAATAACCACAGGCTGGTGATTGTCCGGCCATAGGATGGACTGCATTTCTTGTCCTGGTCCTGCCAGGTGCAGTCCTTCCTGTGGTGGCACATGGCAGGTGACAAGTGCCAGTGAGGTGGCATGAGGCTCCTACCACACTGCCTTGCCTCAAATGCCGATGTCCTCACCATGGAAACCTTGTTTATGCATTATCAGGCCAAAGGAGAGGATTACTGAGGAGACGGCAGCCAAAACTGGGCGCTTCCCCTGGAGCCTGGAGGAGTTTCTCCAGCCCTGAGCACACCCTAGCAGCGAGCACACTGTGAGTGAAGGCTCTCAGATGTTAGTCTGCGAATGTTGATCGGGAATGGTTTCAACCGCAGGTGCATCTCAAGCTTTCTTCAGGGACACCGAGGTAGCACACTCTGTTTTCCGCTTGCCCGGAATGTTCTTCTAGTTCTATCAGGTGTAGCACAAAAGGGAATCAACTGTGCTGACAACAGGAGAAATTGAAGACTGGTAATAAAAGGGACCAATCAACTCCCCTGTTGGGTGCAGATAGGAATGAGGAGAATAAAAATGTATAGACTGTTGGATCCAGAAAGCTAAGCCAGAAACCTGCCCCTCCCTACACCCCTTCTCATCTTCCAAATAGCTGAGGTTAATTAAGGACACTCACATGTAGCTAGAGGAGGAGCAAGATGGCCTCACCTCAGTCCTTGCCTCATGCACATCTGGCCATGAACAACCCACGCTCAAGGATTGACTTCTGGCATTTTCTCAACTGAACAAGCAAAAATGGTCTCCAAATTACCTATCCAATCAGTGTAAACCAAGATCACACTTTTCTACTTTCTTAAATAATGAGATGAAATATTCTGGAAGTTGAGTCTGAGACTTGGGGGAGAAGAATATGGAAGATTGGGGAAGATTATGGGGGAAGGAAGAAGGAAGTCTTAAGGTTGGAAGTGGTTCCATTGACTGTTGACTCTCTCCTAAAGGACCCCGGCCTTGGGAAAGACCAATCTACTCATGTATCTCTGATGGAGATTAATTTACCACCATCAGACAGCTGGACAGGGGTGAGAGGTCTTCTTCAGAGAACTTTTGTCACTGCCAAGCAAGAACAAGCCTCACCCTCTTCCTTACAACACTGGTGTGGTCCATCCTCAGTGAAAGTGACCATCATGCCCACACTCGGTCATCTTTGGTCTCCTTTCAAGTCCTTCCTTTGCCCCAGTTCTTGCCCCTGAGTTCACACTAACTTTTCAAGGGGTCACTCAAACACTCTGAATACTCAGAATTGAGCTCCATACCCGAGGGGAGACCTTTTCCCCACTCCCAGAGACTCTCTGTATCAAGAAGGATTTAGCTGATTCCTTATGTCTTGATGAATAGCAGAACAGAACCGAGAAAAAAAAGTCTTTTTATTACTCCCAAGACTTTCTGAAATACTCAAATTACATGATATTCACCTTCACTGCCCCTGGGAATGATTGACTGCCCTGTGGGGACCAATACAGGTCCCATCACTGTGTAAAGAAGCCTTTGTACCAGCAGAGGACACTCTATACTGCTTAGACAGAGCTAATAGAGCCTATTGACAGATTGGAAACTGGGCGTGGGCGTGAGGGAGGGGTGGGAATAACCCAAAGTGATCTGGGAAGGTCATAAGTTGACTAAGACTGCTCCATTTTTCTGATAATGGATGGCAGGGAGTGCCACATTCCCTCCAGCAGATATGGGAGGGACAACACAGTGACACAGAGCATCCCAGGACAGCTTGAGTATCCATTCTTCCAACAATCACCAAAAATTGCTGGCGCCACCCAAATGTCTTGTGGGCATCTTTACCCTCCCTTTCATCTGGCACAAGACACCAGCAAACTGCAGCTCCAGCAATTCTGTAGACCACTTCTCTGGCCTCCCACTGTAGCTAGCCTATTAGCCACGTCCTCTTCTCAAGGGAAGGGGCTGGTGGTGCCCACTTCATCCCTTCCACCTGCCTGAATCCTAGCTATATCTCAGGCTCTTCTCAATGTGTAGCTCCTCCAAGAACCTTCTGCTCACACTTGACTTCTCTTCCTGGCTATTTCTTGGACTGTGCTCCTTCCCTCTCGGTTGCCAGGACATCATACTCCATCATTTCTCCCATCCTCCATGACTGCTCCTGTATGCTCTACTGATTTCTCTTTCTTTTCCGTCCTTAGGAAGAATGGTCTCAGGAGTCTGTTCTTGATTCTCCTCTATGTTTCCTTTTTTTTTTTTTAATGGAGTAAGTTTCTTTAATTGCAAATGAAAGAGAAACTAGTGGGAACAGTCACACAAATCAGGGGTCCATGTTTGAGATGGAGATACAGCTTTTCCACAACCTCTCCCCCTCCAGGAGCATGCACACATGCATACATGTGCGCACACACACACACAGAGTACAGTTGGAATTATGTACCTATATTCTCCCCTGGATGCTCTAAAATGGCCCAACCACAAAGTGTCCTAAAGCAACAGTACTGACAGCAGCTCTTTCTTCCCACAGGTCCTGTCCCCCGTGATTTAATAAAACCACCATTTTACACCAAAAAGAAAGAAAGAAAGAGAGAGAGAAAGAAAGAAAGAAAGAAAGAAAGAAAGAAAGAAAGAAAGAAAGAAAGAAAGAAAGAAAGAAAGAGAAAGGGGAAAAAAAAAGCAACAGTATTGCCCTAGAAATCTTTTGGCAATCTATGGAGTTGTTTTTTAAGCTTGTCACTGTGATTTGGGGGGCTGCTAGTGACCCTCAGTGAGATTATGCTAGACCTCCTGAATAATTTTTGAATGCCCCACCATTTATAATGACTCAGCCCAGAACTGGACTCCAAATCCCATACACACACTAAGTGGTTTTACTCAGCTTTCTGGTCTCAACAACTGGGTTTTTGAGGAATGCAACAGCTGTGTAAATCAAGAGAAAACTGTATTTTCTTTTCATTAGAAAGCTTACAGGAATTTTCACCTTTTCAGAAAATTGTGTTGGTCAATGGCAACGCTGCTCATAGTATTTATCTAGATTGCCAGTGTGGCAGACCTGCATAAGCCTGTATATGTAGCTGGATGGACACATGGCGATTCCAACTGTCAGCACAAACATCTAATGCTTCATTATGTTTTCTAATAGAGTCCTGTCTGAGAATTTAAAGTGAAATATAGATGATACGATCACTAGTTTTTTTCCTTTTTCTGTCTCCTTTATATTACAGTGAGGGCACTGTGCTGATTTCTTTTAATTATATGTAATAGCAAAGTTTACCATCTATGCTTCTCTTTTCCTGACAGTAAAGGGGTGCTATTTTAATTTTTGTTATAAAACTGAAAGAAGTGAGACTGATATCTTTAGAATAAGTGACCTAAAGAAAGAATATTCCTAAAAAAAACAAAAAAAAAAACAAAAAAAGAAAGAATATTCCTTTTCAAAGTATACTTTTATCAATGCCCATAAAGCCTCTGTTAAAAATTTCTGTGCATGTTTTTGATAGAACAGAGTAGTTGAATGAGATTTCCTCATAGCCCCTCCAAGGCACCAATAGAAGGTCCCCATTCTGATAAAGACTGTCCGGGGAGGCTATGGTTCCTAAAATTCCATATAAAGCCATACGCTCTGGATGAAGATCATATTTTGAATTTTCTCTCCCAAGGGTTAGTGAACAGCCCCTGAGACTAGTGAAGACCCTCCCTCAAGGGAGAGAATGGAGATAGAATTGAGCTAAACTGAACTAGGACCTGAGAATTTGCAGGCAGAGTTCCTGGATTCTGCTGTTTTCCCACGAGCACTAGACGGTTGTCTGAGGCCTGGAATCGTAGGGGAAGAGGCACTTGGTGTGTGGGGAGGGGAGAAGGTAGAGAGACCATTCTTCTTCAGAGTTAGATGAGTCTCAGAACTCTACTGGGGATGTGGCTGTGTTCAAGCCACACAGTTATGGGAAGAAACTTTGGCCAGTTTAGAACTTTGGAAGACTGGTCACTGAACTGATGGCTGTGACACTGTGACCATTCAAAGAAGAAGAGTGGCCCAAAGGGAGCTCCAGGGGCCAACGGAAGGATCCTGTCCCTCTGGCTGAAACATTAGGAGTGAGACACATGGATGGAGAGCCAGGGAGAGGAGCTGTATGCAGGCAGGGTAAGGGCAAAAGGCTGAACTTGGCTCAAAAGCTGTGTCACAGGCAGAAGCCACAGCCAGATTCCAAAATGCTTATCTGCTGAAGAACATGCAGTTCAAATCCCAAAGGAGACAGTCAAGTCTGGTGGGGAGTCAGGGGGAAGCCAGGGTGGCAGGATCTCTGAGATAAGAGGATAAATATATAGGTATATTTTTGTTTGCATATGCATATGCACACACCTTTGGAAGGGTGCCCAAGAAACTACGGTGGCCACAACGAAAGGACTCAGTGGTGGGGGTTAAGGGAATTTTTATCACTGGGTTTTACTTGTAGATTTCCATCCTTATGAATATTATTACTTGTATAAGCACCAAGCAATAAATCCACACTGGATGTACCCAAGGATGAAATATGGGAGTGTAAGATTTTGAGAGGTCATCACTAGATCTGGGGCACCCCACTGTCTTGGCTGGAGAGTCCCTGAAGAATTATGTCTGTTCTCATGGCCTTTACATTTTCTCCTTTTGAGCAAGCGCCTCCCATATCTGTTTTACTTTCCTACTCCATGTTCTCAGCAAGTTTCCCTCCACCCCTTCTTCCTGAATTATCTCGTAGTTCAACTTTCAGATTTCATTGAAGTTCAGTTTACGCCTCTAGCTCCAGTGATTACATGGATAGAGTGGAGGCACCTCAAAAGGACTAACTCATCATTTTCCTGCACTAGACCTCTTGCTACATTATCTGTCATTACCCAAGCCAGAAATGTGGAGCCATCCTCAACCCTTCCCTTTGCGCCACCCATCCCCAATCCATCACCAAGTCCTAATGATCTGAATCCTAACTACCAGTGGAATGCAAATCCTCACCCTCATTTCTGGCCACCCACCCACCTCTAAGGACCTGAAGTTAAGGTATAAAACTTTATCATCTTTTGTCCTAGGCCTTGCAATCATTCCCTGTCAAGTCTTCCTACTCCAGTATGGTCCCCTCCAATCTGGCCTGAGTGATTCCTTTAAAATATCCATCTGACCATACAAGGCTCCTATTAAATCCCTTCACTGGCTCCTTCTCACCTATAATAACTATTTCAGACCCTAAGTCCCTGGAAAAAATGGCATTTCCATGAGCAGATCTCCCACAAGCCAACCAGATTCCTCACAGAATACTTAAGTACAAGACAAACTATGGTCCGTGCTCAACTCTTATTCCACCAGCAGTAAAACAACCCCTTCGTCTCCCTCTCTCCCATCGTCCCAGTATATAGTAGGTTGCAATAAGTCCATAGGTCCAAAACCCCATCTGAGAACTTCTGACCCACAGACTAGAGTCCGGACTCCTTTGATGCCTACAAGGAAGGTCCTTTCTGAGTGGATCCGACGAAGCCTTCACCCTTACCTCTTGTCACTAACTTCATGCTCCTCCAGATGATCACACACTCCATGTAATTTCATTCTTCCATGTCTTTACCCATATTATTTCTTCTGTCTGGAGTATCCTTCTCTGCCGTCATGTCTTTGCCTGCCTGGTTTGCCCAACAAACTCTTGTTTATCCTCTAAAACCCTGCCATGCACCCTTCATATGTACCATTTCTATACCTTATATGTGTTTTTATCATCACATGGGTTGGGTTCATTGTAACTGCACATTCGCATACACCCCATTACCCAAGCCTCTGAGCTCTTTGATAGCAAGAGCCATGTGTCATTCATCATAGTATCCCCAAGTGTGTGGCCTTGTCCTGGACACACAGTATGTGTGCAGGAACTGTTTGCTGAACTGAATGGAATCCAAGATTTTTCCTCTGCTATCTCTCCAGTACTAATGCACTTTGGCACTTCATATTATTCAATTTAATTCTTCATTGTGTGCTGACCTACACGTGGTTTTCATTTAGTCCTGTGACCTGACAGGTTTTGATAAGTTTCACTGTAAATTGTAGGGTCTCTGTTTCATATCTGACCTTACCAAGAAAACCCAAGTCCAAACAAGATGAACAAGAGTATCTTCCATGTAAAATGTAACTAAAGAAAGTTGTAATGTAAGAAAGGAGTTAGAAAGTATGTGCCAGAGTACTAGAACATTCTCATGGGTCCATTCACTCAGTAGTATCCCAGGTGTTATATCTGGTGGCCCCAGAAGTCTTCTCTCCCATGGAGGAAAACAAACCATCTCCTCCAAGGCCACTCAACTCCCGTTGTTCTAAAGTGACAAGAACCAAGCCACCTGTTCTGACTAACTCAGTTTCCTTGATATTTTAATAACAGGGTGGGTAACTCTGGTATTTCAGACACTAAATAGGTCACAAACTAATACATGGGCACTATGGTTTACACATCCATCACTTGCGTGTTTGCTTCACAAATATTAGTCCCCAGGAGAAGATTCAAATTGGGTGCATTAACAAAATCAATTCTATGTCACTACAGAGCTGTCACTGGGCCACAGTGACCATGCAAAGGCACTTCCTTCCTTGGTGGCCTTGACAGCCAGCTGTCTACTTCTACTTCTTCGTCATTGCCTTTTAATTTCATTTAACTACTTCTGTATAACACATTCACAGTTCACAAAACATTTCACGTTGTGTATTTTATCCTTTTGATGTCCAGAAGCAAACAGTCTCACCCCCATTTCACCTACAAGACAAGTGAAACTCAGAATGGCCAAGTGATTTGTCCAAGGACCCACACATCCAGTGGGCTATGGATTAAACCCAGTTTCTTAAATATTGTGGTGGCTTAAACCCAGTTTCTCTGAATTGAAGTTTGTTCTTTTTACCCACCATAAGGCTTCTCTGACTTTCACATCAGTCCAGACAGGGTTTGAGAGGAGAGACACAGTTGACCAAATTGTCAACTTTACATAATACTCTTGTTGATCTATACTTTCTTTATTCTTCTCAGTTTGGGTTGACACTGGAGCTAGGAAGACTTTTCCCAATCGGAAGTTAAGAAAATGGATCTTTAGGAAAGTTGACTTTTTCATGGTCACAGACCGCCCTGGAAGCTGATGTTCATTGGTCTTTAGATCAAGTAGCTACTGATCTAGAGGCCAACAAGCAATGTTACCATAGCCAGATCAGCAGCAACAGCCGCATCATTATCAAAAATGGCACTTACCAGGTGCTTACCATGTGCTAAATCATTCATCATCTCATTCAGTGCTTACAATATTTCCCACAAGGAAGGCATCATCGTCCCCATCTTAGAGATAATAAAACTAAGCTACAGAGGGGTCTGTAACTTGCACATTACCACAGAGCTAGTAAATGGTGGTGGTAAGATCCAAACCCAAGCATATCTAAGTCCAGTTGCCCATGCTTTTGATCACTTTATTTTCCTGTTGTACTACTTCACAAGTATGAGCTATAGTCGCATGACTGAACTTTTTAGATTAAACAGAGCTCTGGGTAGGAGCCTGAAAGAGGAGAAATGGATATCTAGCTGTTCACTGGGGGTTCTTGAGCTCCCCAGCCAAAGTCTGCATTCTGGCCGTAGCAGCTGCTGACTCTGTGTTACCCAGACCCCTCCCATCACTGATTCTTGCACACAATTACTTTTCCATGGCCTACTTTCCTCTCGTCTCAATGCCAAACTCCTCCTTCCCAAACTGCTTGCCCTCTGCCCTTTCCAAGAAAGACTTCTCAGATGAATAAAAGTTTCTCAGATGAATATTCAAGTCTCTCCATTTCTTCATGGTGTCTGCACACTTTAGGAAAAAGCGTGTTGTATTTAACTGTCAAATGCTTAATTTTTTTAATAATAAATTTATTTTTTATTGGTGTTCAATTTGCCAACATACAGAATAACACCCAGTGCTCATCCCATCAAGTGCCCCCCTCAGTGCCGGTCACCCATTCACCCCTACCCCCTGCCCTCCTCCCCTTCCATCACCCCTAGTTCGTTTCCCAGAGTTAGGAGTCTTTCATGTTCTGTCTCCCTTTCTGATATTTCCTATCCATTTCTACTCCCTTCCCCTCCATTCCCTTTCACTATTATTTATATTCCCCAAATGAATGAGACCATATAATGTTTGTCCTTCTCCGATTGACTTATTTCACTCAGCATAACACCCTCCAGTTCCATCCACGTCGAAGCAAATGGTGGGTATTTGTCATTTCTAATGACTGAGTAATATTCCATTGTGTACATAAACCACGTCTTCTTTATCTATTCATTTGTCAAATGCTTAAAGTCGAATGATGCCTAACCAGCCTCCCCATCTTGCCCTTCATGTGTACCAACTCCTCCATACGCCATGTGGCTCTTAGGTCTTCTTTCCCTCCCACAAAGCACCCATGCAGGACAGACAGGGCTATGAACAAAGGAGATTGAGACTTAGAGATAATTTCAAATGCGGTTTATTGCAGCAATACAAGGAAGCAGAAGTTTAAGATCTCTCCACAAAAGACAATCAACTTGCTCACACCTTCTGTACAAAACCAAAGCAACACAGAGCTTGCTCCAAGAAACTGGATACGAAGGAGTGTCCAGAGCATGTACTCCATGCACACAGCAAAGAAGCTGTGGTTCTAAACAGCCCTCATCGAGCTGACTTAAGGAGGTGCTTTGAAATGTAGTGTGTGTAGCCATGATTGGTGAACTGTTTCTCAGGCAAAGCACAAAGCAGGGTCGTAGCCAGAGAGACTGAGATTGCCACTGATCTAAAAACTTCTTGGGGAAGCAGAGAAGAAAGGAAAGAGCTGGGGAACTCGGGTGATAGCTCTTTTCTCCAGTGAGGCTTGGGGCAACTGACCTTGGTCTTGCCAAGCATATTTGGAAGTGATGGAGAGGGAGAGCTAACAGGATAGGGGACACCTCTTTATCTGACTGCTCTGGAATAGCTGGTGGAAACAAACTTCACGCTGGAACTGCCACTAGAGGTCTTGATGCCCCCAGAGCTGGATCCCCGGCCCCCGGAGCTCCCGCCGGACCGGCTGCCCCCTCCAGAGCCGCCTCTGTGGCCCCCACTGCTGATACTGGAGCTGTAGCCGCCGCCGCCGCCACCTCCGGAGCCGTAGCTGCCACCGCCGCCACCTCCGGAGCCGTAGCTGCCACCTCCAGAGCCATAACTGCCACCACCGTAGCCGCCGCCGCCACCTCCGGAGCCGAAACCGCCGCCTCCTCGGCCACCGCCTCCACTGATGGTGGTGTGGCTGGTGTTCACAGCTGCAAGGGGACAGTCAGTTATTGTCAACCCAACTCCCTTTCCAACCCAGCAAAACCTGCACGCGGCCCTGAGAAAGCGGCTTGTACTTACACACGCTCACGTTCGGGGCACACTCTCCAGACATCCTGTAGGAGGAAGAAAAGCAAATCCCTCCTGACTCTCCAGCAGCACAAAGCCCCTCAGCCACCTCAGATTTGGGGCTCCCCCTACCCACTTGATCCAGTCCACTGGGCCTCCCAAACCTCTGCCATCTTCTCAGAGGGGACGCAAACAGGGAGAAATCTCCATAGAAAGCAGACAAGAGTCTTGCAGGGGTGCAGTTTAACTCAACAGGGCCATTGACTTCTAGGCCAGGTGACATCTGAGCCAGCCCAGATGGAGAATAAATTACTGCTTCTCAAAGCACTTGGTAAAGACGCTGTAGCCCTCCAAACTAAGTAGGGTCCCAAAGTGAAATGGAGTCTTTCCTCCTGCTCTATGTACTTTCCCCACACCCAGGACAAGTGGCTGCCCCTCAGTTACATGCTTGTCAGCTGGAAGCACCGAGAGAAGTGGCCAAACCGCCCAGGGTTCTGTCCTCACCTGCTTTCCTCTCCTTCCAGAAGGGTTCTGTAGGTGGCAATCTCCATATCCAGGGCCAGTTTGGTGTTCATCAGCTCCTGGTAGTCACGCAGCAGGCGGGCCATGTCCTCCTTGGCCTTCTGCAGGGCATCTTCCAGCTCGGCCAGCTTGCTCTGGGCGTCTTTGAGGGCATTCTCACCACGCTGCTCAGCATCACTGATGGACTGCTGTAGCGCGGAGATCTGAGAGAGAAGAAGCTCACACATTACACACTCTCCTATCACCTAATCCCACCCTGGCCTTCTTATCTCAGAGTCTTCTGTCTACCTCAGTGAGTCCAATAGAATCACAAGCTCATGCCTCTGGATAGCACATCATTGCATTGACTTTCTTTAAAAGCCTTAAAGGGAATGCAGCAGCCTCTCCCGGCCCTGACTTGAGGGTTCTCCACCCTTTACAGACCTGACATTCTTCTAAATGCCTACCCTGAAACCTCCTGGCTGCCTTTCCTCTCCCTTACCACGTCTTTGCATCATAGCCTTGATCACTCATGATCATCACATCCATTTCTCAGCTAGGTCATTTTCACAAGTTTCCCCGAAGAGAACCCAGCATGGCAGCTGAATTGTGGAAACCAGAATAATCACCCAAGACTTGGAGGGGTTTGCCAGATTCAACATTAGGAAGGTGTCCTCCAGTTACCTGAGCCTCCCTCTCCAATGCCATGTAGCTAGCTGAGCAGTAGAAGGGGAGAACAAGTACCTGCTTCTTGACACTATCAATTTCGGATCGAAGTCTCTGGGCCACCCGATTCAGCTCTGAAATCTCCATCTTTGTACTTTTCAGATTGTCCCCATGTTTACCAGCGGTTATCTGGAGCTCTTCATACTAAAGATGGTGGATCAAGTCAATTACATATGGCAGCACACCATGGCTCACACATACAAATAGAAGAGAAAACACTGGACAGCAAGACCAGACATTTCAGGAAAACTGGCTAGACATTCAACTCATTCACCTTGGTCTGGTACAGCGCCTCGGCTTCAGCCTTGCTCTTCTGGGCGATCTCCTCATACTGGGCTTTGACCTCAGAGATGATGCTGTCCAGGTCCAGGCTGCGGTTGTTGTCCATGGACAGGATGACATTGGTTTCGCTGATCTGAGTCTGCATCTGGGACAGTTCCTGCAACACACAATAGGTCAGCAACTCTTACGGTGTTAAAACAAAACAAAACTTAGACAGCAGGAGGAGTCAGGAGATGGAAGATGTATCTTTGTTTTTCTGGGTAGGGATGGGTGCAGGCTCAAAGGCTGTCCTTTTGGGCAAATGTGGTTGCAAGCAGAAGACTTACTGCCTGGTAGAGTGTTGTGAGGAAGTCAATTTCCTGCTGCAAGTTGTCAACCTTGGCCTGAAGGTCCACCTTGTTCATAAAAGCAGCATCCACATCCTAGAGGAACAATGGACATCATAAAGTCACGTTCTTCCCAGGGCAAGTTCCTCTCACCAGCTATAAGGGGTTTCTCCAAGTAGAACAAGGTGTTTGGAGTCTCCTCCACACCTTCCTACCCCAAGTGGATCACAAGCTCTAGACTGCCCCATCCCTTAGAATCGCAATCACAGGACAGCTCGCCTGAGTTGCTGAGAACTTGTCTCCTCACCTCCTCCACGAAGGGCTGAGAGAACTGGAGAAGCAGAGGGCTTGGATAAACCCAGGTCTATGATAATGTAGGGGGAAAGCTCTGTTCGGCTGTTCATCAGGCCCCCCACCGGATTCTCCACATCATGACTTCCTTCTCCTTAGTAATTGGAGACCTTCTTCCATTCTTTATTTCAGATGTGAAGTCCCCCCTACAGATTTGCTCACCTTCTTGATGGTCACAAATTCATTTTCTGCATTTGTCCGCTTGTTTATCTCATCCTCATACCTGCAAGGAAATCAGAAGGATTTGGGTATTAAGAGAAGGTGAGACCTGAAGTTCAGTGTCCCAGACTGAGATTGGCATTACCTGTCATTGCCTCCTGTTACTAGTCTAAGACAGCCTGGCCACCCCTTCCTTCCAAGCAATAAAACTGCTAAGCTATTTCTAGTTTTTGAGAAGAGGGAGAATTCTGAAAATGCCAAATTGATTGACCTCTAGCCTAAGAAAAGATAGTACTAGCTAGCTACTGTCTTAGCTTAAGACTTATAGTCTTAGCCTGCCAGTTTCTGGAAATATTTTAGAACAAAAGTCAAGGATTGCCTGGCCAGTCCTCCTTACTTGTTCCGGTAATCTTCCACCAGGTCTTGCATGTTCTTCAATTCTGAATCCATCCGAGACTGGTCACTCTTCAGTTGGTCCACTCTCCTTCTAAGATTGCTGATGTAGTTTTCAAAGTAGGGCTCTAAACTGTGGGTCCGAGTGGAGGTGTCTACCTGCTGCAGCAGCTCCCATTTTGTTTGCAGCACCTGGTTCTGCTGCTCCAGGAACCGCACCTGAGAACACAAGCCCCCATTAACTACTGGTGCAGAGACGGAGAACGCTGGCCACTGAGTGCCATAGACTACCACCCGGTAAGACCCATGCTCATTGGGAAAAGAACTTGTTCTTTCAAGTCCTGTTTTCCTGGCCGTGGTAGAGAAATAGGAAGAAGACAAGTTAGCATCACTTTTCAATAACAAAATCTAACTAACTCACTGTTAATTCACAGAAGCTTTCATTTCCCTGAGAAGAGTAATGATAGTACTGTTGCAGCTGGAAATTTCAAAGGGAGTAACTAAACAAATACCAAACAGCAAAGCCCTATACAAAATCACTGCAATTACACTTGAAATAGATACATGATACTTAAGAGATTTGCCTTTCAAATTTTTTTTAGGTAGATTACCATTAACAGTCGTATGCATTCCCTGAGCATGCACACACTCAGGAGTATGCTGAGGAAATCCAAAATCGAATTTAAAATCTATTGTGGATAACTTTGAGTTGACATTATTGAGGATTAAGCAAAAACTAAGAAAAGGTTTGCATGTCTTTCCAGAGCAGATACTCAGAATATAAGTATAAAAAACCTGGTACCGCTGTAAAATTTTCAGAGAGCAGAGCTCCTCTCCTGAAAGCAAAAGATGTTTGGTGCTGACTCACTACATCCTTTCTGCTACAACATCACAGTGCACTCTGCTCACCCTCGGCTCCCTTTTTATGGTTAGGAAGACCTTTCCAGAGCTCTCGTTCGCACCCTAGAAAGCTAGGTTAGCCCCATTTCTATTGCCTTGGTTCACCACATGTAAGTCCCAAGAGCTGAATGCAAAAACACTTCAAGAGGATAACGCATTGACCCACGCTTACGTAGACCACAGACAGACTCTTTGTTCAAGAGAATTTAGTCAATAAAATCATTCACAAGAATACTTCTAACACAACTCCCAAAAGACAGCTCCACAAAATACCCAAGTAGAAACTCGAGGCTGAAACCTAAGCAATCTCAAATGGACCAAGAGCAGCCCTCCCGGCACACTGAGCAGATAAACTCACCTTGTCAATGAAGGAGGCGAATTGGTTGTTGAGTGACTTGATTTGCTCCCTTTCTCGAGTCTTCACTTTTTGGATCTCAGGGTCAATCTCCACATTGAGGGGTTGGAGAAGGCTCTGGTTGATGGTGACTTCCTGTATGCCACCAGGGGGGCAGACAGGCCCAAAACTACCTCCGCCAAAACCACCTCCACCAAAGCCGCCTCCACCAAAGCCGCCTCCACCAAAACCACCTCCACCAAAACCACCTCCAAGGCCAAAACCTCCAGAGCCACCACCAAAACCACCACCCCCAAAGCCACCGCCACCATAGCCACCACCAAAACCACCACGTCCCCCTCCTCCTCCGGCCACACTTATGGAGATGCTTTTACTGCCACCAAGGTTGACAAGACTTCGACTTCCAAACCCACCGCCACCAGCACCCCCTCCGCCACCGCCTCCGCATCTTCCTCCTGAAAATCTCCCGCCACCTCCTCCACTGTGGCGCACAGAGCTGCTAGTGGTCCTGCGCTGGAAGCTGACCAGCCCGGCAGAGCCAGAGCTGAAGCCCCCTCCGCTCCGGAACCCAGACCTGGAACTAAAGTGTCGACTCATGCTGCCTTGGAGAGAGTTGG
The DNA here is from genome assembly GCF_053574225.1 of Canis aureus. Lineage (NCBI taxonomy): Eukaryota > Metazoa > Chordata > Mammalia > Carnivora > Canidae > Canis > Canis aureus. The sequence continues at coordinate 2,423,682 of NC_135635.1, read as the reverse complement.
AGCAAAGTCGGGAAAAGAAAGGAGCTCGCACTCCTCTACCCCAAGCACAGAGACTGTCCCTTATATACAGAGAGCTCTCTTGGGCTTGGTCCTCGAGTCAGCGGGACGCAGAGCCTGTCAAGGGTTTGGCTTGCCGGCAGCCATACAAGATTTTTACGAGCCTCAACAATACGATAAACACTACACACCTAGCTGCCAGGATAGCTCTCAAAATTGCTGTGCGTGCAAGATCGCTCGTGTGGTAATCATTTTATCAGACAGAAATCTCTCTTCAACTGCTTGTGACTTTGGGAAAATAGGACCCTGCATCTGCCACCTGGTGCTTCTTGGTAGGATTTCATAATCTCCTGTCACAGAGATATGTGTGTTCCTATTCTTGCCTTGCCTTAGTAAGCTGCTACTGTCCCCTCAGGCCCTGGCAGGGACCATTCTCCACGCTCAAATCGGAGGAGGAATTCTCCAGCCCATTTCTGAGACTGCTCCCTAGAGCCCAGAGCTCACCAAGTCCTATCTCCTGACCCAGAGTAAGAGCTTTAATAAGTGAAAAATTAAAAGAACTTATTTTTTTTTTTTTACTGCATGTAACCTTGACAAGAGTGTGCGTTAATATTATAGGAAGAAACACTGGTGGAGAACATGGTGGATTGACAGGTGCTCTGGAAGGGCCAGAGGGAAAGACATGTTCTTTTCTCAGTTTGCTAGTGGTTCCTTCTCCTCAAAGACAGGCAGGGGCGGGAGACAGAGACACCAGCAAAAGGAAACTAGTTCAATGGAAGGCATGCAAATGCCAGTGGGAAAAGCCTAGAGCTGGGAGGTAACAGGTCGAACCTAGTCCATACATTTTGTAAAGCAAAGGAGTGGAGGTGAGGCTTCACTGGGGCTTCAGGCCTGACACCAGATGATGTGGAGAAACAGATTGGGAAGGGAGGACAATGGTGCAAGCCTGGAAAGCCTGATCCGAGAGATTAAAACTTTCCCGACAATAGTAATAGTAGTTTGCAATAGGAACAGGCATAACAGCTAAGATGTGTGAAAAACTGGCTCGGTACCAGGCCCTGTTCTGCAGCTGTGTATGTGTCTATCTCATTTTCACAGCAACTCTGAGACAGATGCTATTATGCCGCCCATGTTTTTAAAAGATTTTATTTATTTATTCATGAGAGACACAGGGAGAGAGAGAGAGAGAGGCAGAGAGAGAAGCAGGCTCCACGCGGGGAGCCCGACGTGGGACTCAATCCCGGGACTCCAGGGTCATGCCCTGAGCCCAAGGCAGACGCTCAACCGCTGAGCCACCCAACATCCCTATGCTGCCCATTTTTAAAACAGGGAAACTGAGGTATCTAAGCTCAAGTTCACAAAGATAGTAAGGCGCATGGTGGGGAGTTGAACTGAGGATGCTGAGTGACAGTGTCCAGGATGCTAACCAGCATGTTGTATGACATCATGGCAATGACTTGGGGTGTGCTGGCCACTGCATGTAAAGCCAGGCACTCAGGCAGCTTCCCCTGCAGAGAGCTCCGAAGGCCCAGGCCCGTTATGACCCCATGGATCCTTGGTCCCGGGCACATGCAAGCACTTGCAAAGTGCCTCAACTCACTCAAAGAAGGGGAGGTTACGGGCACAGAGTTCAGTGGGGAGATTTTGCTTCCCCCCAGGTGCAAGAGTCGCCGAACTGCATGGCAACTGGCCAGGAATCCCCAGGGGCTCTCCCGGGGTGGGGGTTGGGGGGGCCTCCTTGATCAATCTTAATCCACAGAAGTGGTGTTGAGATCTGGAAGCACCTGAAACCCACATAGTCCTCGGTTCCAAGACTCCGTAGAAGCCCGGCCTGCTCCCCACACTTGCACATGAACATAGAATCGAAGACTCGGTGGAAAGCCAGTGCTAGTTCAGCTGGCTCTGTGCAGCTCTGAGTCCTAAATCACAGGCTTGTGGGGAGGTCTCGGCCGTGGGATACAAGACACATGGGGGAAGGGGAGCCTGCGAGCCCCTGCGGGCTGGGTGTCCCGTGCTTCTAAAGCCGCAGAGCTGCGTGTCAGCCCTCCCCAGCCCGGCGTCACCGCTGAGCCTCATCCCTCCTCTTTTCCCACGGTTTTTGCACACACTCTCCTCCAGAAAGTGCCCCTGACCTCTCTCCTGATCCCCTTCTCGCCCTTCATCTTCGTGACACTATTGTCTGGGACTCTGTCCTAACTCCTATCGCTAACCTCCTTGGGCTGCTAAACCGGCCATTGATACGGGGAATGAGTAATCCAGATCTTGTTCCTAAGTAGGAATGATGGGACCTGGGATGGTCTTGGCATGGTAATGACTGTTGCCTAACCATCTCTGACAGGCGATCAAAATTCTTGTAGTTCAGCACACTCCCTCGTGAGACATGTCACTCTGCACAGTTGATTCCTTCTAGCAGTTTGGAGGGGTGTGCACATGTGTGTGTGTGTGTGTACGTACAGGTGTGTGTTTGTTCTCTTACCTCTGCCAGCCAACCTCAGATCTCTCGGAGACCCGTGTGCCTTCCCCATCCCCAAACTGAGAAACTGACAGAAAAAGCCAAGACATGGACAGTCAGACAGCTGAGAGACAACTTCCAGAGCTGCAAGGCTTACTGCAGCTGCTACCGCGAAGAGGGGGAGTCACAGGGAAGACAAGACACGAGAAGGCACAAAAATCGCCATCAGCTGGCGTTTGTGCCCTTCGCCTGATTCGCCTGACTGAGCACGGACACGGACACTGTCCCCACGGGAGCCCCAAGAACTAAGCAGTCACACTGTTTCGACCCGTTTTACAAAGTGGAAAACTGAGGCTCGGGGAGACGAGGGGACTTGCTTAGACACTCCAGTCAGGAAAACACACATCTGGGACTCGAACCCGAGTTTCCTGGTTTCAGCTCAACGGTTCTTCCTTCTAAGCCTGCGAGGAGGCTCAAGGACAGGCAAGCGGAACTGGCTCTAGATGTGAGTGTCAGATGAGCACAGGATATTCCCATCTGCGGGACTCAGAGACCACACCATGCAACCCACTGATCACACGAGGAAGAAGGCAGACCCAAGGAAGTCGAAAAATCCATCCAAGTCAGGCAATCCGTTCCTGGGAACCTTCCAGTTTCTGAATCAAATTCTGTTCCCAGTGCTCGGCCGGCACCCAGCGGGGCCCGAAGCTGTGATGTTGCCCGCCGTTCAGGCTCATCCCTTCTTGCAATGTCCCCAGGACCGCAGTAGTAGTACGTGGTGATATTAAAAAAGCAAATGAGTGGGAAATATCAGAAAGGGAGACAGAACATGAGAGACTCCTAACTCTGGGAAACGAACTAGGGGTGGTGGAAGGGGAGGAGGGCGGGGGGTGGGGGTGACTTGGTGGCGGGCACTGAAGGGGGCACTTGACGGGATGAGCACTGGGTGTTATATGTTGGCAAATCGAACTCCAATAAAAAATAAATTTATTAAAAAAAAAAAAGCAAATGTGGGACAAGGGCATGGGCCACACACCCTCCTTCTGGCTTCCCTGAGGACGCTGCATTTGTAAAATAAAGGGAGCCTGAAAGAGGAGAGAGGATGAGCACTGGGTTTTATTCTATATGTTGGCAAATTGAACACCAATAAAAAATAAATTTATATTAAAAAAAAAGAAAAAAAAGAGGAGAGAGGCATTCACACCCACAGCCCCCCCTCCCCCCACTACGTGCTAGGAGCAGCATCTCATCTAAACATCACCCAAAGTCCACACGGTGGTGACTAGGATCAGCCCCGTTTTAAAGAAAAGACAACCAACATAGTCCCCTGGCGGGTAAAAGATGTGCCCCCGGCTGGGAACTGGCAAGCCAAGGCTGTCAAACCGTGAGAACACGCCTGCCTCCTGCCCAAAGGCCTCCTCTTGTCGTGGGCCTGGCCCCATGGCCTACTGCTTTCCTGCCGTCCACTCGCCACTCACCCTGCCTCGTGCCGTGACCATTCCACTCCAGTGCTTTGCCCATGATCTCAATTCCTGGGCGTCTGGGCCTGAACCCGGATTTGGCCCCTCAGGCCTTGACAGCAAATGCCCGCATCTCCCCTGCTCCACCAGGGAGTGCACAGGCCCACTCTTCCGGGGAGCTTTCCTTGATTAAAACCCCTTGGCTGCTCCATTGATTTCTTCTCCTTAACTCAATTGCTGCCAGTTTCAAGTGCTAATCCACGTGTGTGTGTGTGTGTTTGCTAGTCCCTCAACTGCTCTGTGAGCCCTTTGAAAGCAAAACTAAGTCCTCTGTGTCTTCGGGTGCCCTCCTAGCACCCCCACTTTCCCCACTCCCCCACGTAGTCCCCTGCACCTGAAGAGCACCCCCATCGGTGCTGGATGCCAGAGTGCACCTCCAAACCCAGGGAGCCACGCGCACACCCCAGAACTGATCACTGGGATGAAGCTGCCACAGGCAGGCTGTCGCCAAGGGCAGGGGCAGGCGTGGTGATGTTTTGAGTTGCGTGTGCGGGATGGGACTGAGAAAGAAGTTGGAGAGAGACGTGCAATGACAAGCCACCCAGCCCTGCGGGACTCCACCAGGGATGTGGGAGAAGGAAATTTCAGGGGAGTGGGGAAAGCTGAAGCCTGGGGGGCATAAGGAGAGTCACAGACAATGGGGAGGCGGGGTGAGATGTGGAAAGCCGGCAGCCAGCAGAGGAGGGGCCGAGGCTTTTTATGCAGGAGGGAGAAGTGCCCAAGTGGGCAGCCTGCCCGGGCAGGACAGCAGAGAAGGAGGCCCCGGCGGCTGCCTAGCGGTGCTGGAGCAGGAGAGAGGCCAGGAAGGAGAGAGCCAGGGAGGGGGGTGGGTTGTCTGAGCCACGGAGTCATCCAGACGCCCGCTCTAGACTGCAAGTTTCTGGCTGGGGGACTCTGGGTAGGAGCCTTACTCTCTCTGAGCCAGAGTTTCCTCAGAGGGACTGCATCACCCTACAGGGAAACTGAAGTGTAGCAGATGCTAGATAGAGGGAGTGGGAAGGGTTCTCTCCCACCATTGCATTTGGAAGGACCCAGAAGATGATACAACAATCAGGGAAAGCTTGGGAACAAGCCCTATTTCACTGGAAACTGAGAAGACCTTGGAGGGCAGCTTACGTTCTCACGATGAGGGCAAAAGCCTAGGGTGGAGGGTGGAAGGGGACATGAATCTAGAACAGGGAAGCTCCTCCCCCCCCCCCACACACACACACAGGAGGGGATGCTGAGTGCACCTGCAGCCAGGGGGGCTGGGCTAGCTGGGAATCACTGCCACTGGGGAACACCTGCTCTGCAGGTGAGGACAGATCCCCATGGCTGAGCACGCTGGGACAGGTGTGGGAGCCGGAACGCGACCTCGGAGCCCCCGAAGCCCTGCAGGCCGGGCCCTGGGACATTCAGAACCAGTCCTCCATGCTCAAGTACCTCCCGGCATCCCAAGTTCCCAGCTCAGCCCTCAACAGAGTGTTGACCAACCAGAAGACTCAGGCTCCTGGACTGATCAGGAAGCCGATAAAACCAGGGCCGCGGGTCCAACCAAAGGATGGGAGCTTCACCGGCTTGAAGAGGGACTATGGGAGCTCACGGCTCACGCTTGCAAGATGCGTCCTGGGCCAGAGGTCCAGTAACCGAGGGTGAAGCAACTTCCTTGACAGGCTTCCTGATATCGAGGACTTTCCCAGCCCAGAGACACACCTTGTCCCAGGTCAGACAGAGTTAGAATTTTATTGAGCCGATGGTTGCTCCTCCTGTCACCATGTTCCTAGATGAAAATCTATGTAGATGAGGAGCTGGTGGAAATAAATTTAGATTCCCAGAGTGCCCTGCCCTGCCCCAGCGTCCCAGAGGGAAGAGCAGCTGGCAGGCTCCCTGGGAGTTGCCTCCTGCCCTCCTCCCTGCTCCCTCCTCCCCGCCCCACTGTGGCTCTGCCCCTGGAAGGCCCACAGGTGTCCCCCCAGGCCTCTCCCAGGGCCCGTGGGAATCACGAGATATTGCAGGTGGATGCGTTTCGTACCTGTTTGGAGGCCTATGGAATAGCTCCTGGTTGTCACTGGGGTGCGCTGAAGTGGGGGGCATCTCACTGTCTCTAACAGGAGTATTGGTTACACCAGGAAGCCTCCTCCGGGACCTTGTGGCGCCAGCCCCCTTGCTCAGGCCCTGGAGTCCCAGACCCTCCTTGGCTGACTAACTCCTCTCCCCTTGCCCTACCTTTGTCACGTCCCTGCCTTGTGGAATCTCGGTTCCAATATTCTAGGATTCAGGCACGTGGTTCCCTGCATCTGTCCCCCCGCCCCCCGGTCCTCCATGATTGAGAAGGTCAAGGCTTCTGAAGAGAAAGCCTTTGGGGCTTTGGGGCTTTGGGGGGACAATCCCAATTCCCGCCCAGAAGAAGAAGGATGGGCAAGATGACCTCTAATCCACCTTGCCCTATGTCTGTATCCAGAGCCAACCTCGATCCCCGAAGAACATCATAAGCAAATGCATGAACCCAGGGATAATCAAACCCACGCCCTGGACTGGGTCTGATGGTATAAGGAAGCTTGGATTCGTTTTATGATCCTTGGCCCCTGTGCCCTTGGCCTCTCCATGACTTGATCCTTCCCCTGGCATCTGATCTTAATTTTCCTAAATATAAAATAAAGAGTAAAATGCCTTGTTTCTCACGCTTCTTCACATGAAGTCTTAGGGCAGCAAAGAGATGAATGGCTGCCATGCACGTATTCCCACATATCCTTCCCCCCTCCCTCAACCTCCTGCCAGATAGTTAGCCAACCTCTGCTGGAAATGTGCCAACTCCTCACGCCTCTCCCGTCTCAGGATTAATAAAAAGTTGCTTCTTATACTGAGCCAAACCTGCTGCCGTTCCCACCTGCCCATCTGGGCCATTGGCTCAGATGGGTCAACCCCTCTTTGCCAGGGGAAGCTCTTCAAATCTTTGCAGTCCACAGTCACATCTCCCCCCCCCCCCCAAAGACTTGCAGGACCTTCCCCTGTACGCCTGCAGCCAGGTTTTGGATTACCCACGACCGCCGTCCCGGCCACCGTCCTCTGCCTGGACTTCTATTTAGTAACGTCCTTGGAGTGGTCAGATTACAGAAGAGCCGAAGTGGATTCAGCACACTGCTCTCCTCCTGGTCCCCCGCCCGTCCCCAGAGGCCACCAACCGCTGTCGGCTCATGTGCTGTCACTGTCGAACTAAGTCATGTTTATACCCACTGCTGTTTTCTCACTTCCCATCCCTGCCCTGTGCTTTCATTTTTTTTTCCTTCAAGTGTGACATAGCGTCTGTCTACGGCCTCCCTCCCTCCTGTCCAGCAGCCCCTCTGTCCACCTCCCCTTTGCCAGCCTAGTCCCCCACCAGTCTGCTGCCCAGGTGAGCGAGAAGACACTCCTCGGAAAGAAGGTAAGGGTTCGCGTGGGAACACGCTGTCTTATCAGTATGGGCTGCAGTCATATTTGAAGGAATCCCATATCCAGCTGCCATCTGTACTCCTTCAGGGAAGGAGAAAGTAGGTCACCTCTTTTATGTGACTCCTTTACGCAGACTCAGAAATATCACATAGACTAAGATGGTAGCGTCTCTTGCTCCATTCTTGAGTTTCCGCATCTATGCTTCCCCCCAGAGGCATGGATTCAAGATGCCCCGGCCCAGGACCCCCGCTGGGTGAATGGGCTCAGTCTCTGGTCTCCCCATTTCATTTCTCCCGGGAGGCTGTCCCCTCGCACTCACACACATTCACTCTCTCTTATCTTTGAGTCTCTGGCAGACTAGTCCCCCGTCTACACCCACTTCCACTCTGTTCCCCAGTCCTGTTCCACTTCCCAGCCCTCTAGGAGGGCCAAGCTTTGGGGCCAACCTTCCCTTCCCCGACCTTGGCACCCACTGCAGATCCCACTGCTCCTGCAGTGGAAGGTCTGCTTGTGTCCACAGGGCAGGCCTTGCTTTCATCCTCAGGCTAGAAGGTCCACAGGAGCACACGCTCTGGTTTGTCCTCCCTCTAAAAGTTCCCTTCCCCTATAATCTATCATTTGGGTTGTGAGCACCTTATGATTCAAAAAAACATGTTCATTCAACACGGTATTCCCAGGGCCGAGGCCACCGCCTGGCACACAGCAGGAGCTAACTGAATGTCTGCTGAACAAATGTGTAAACTGACCTCGGAATGGTCACCACTTTCAACACTAGTAAGATTATGTCTGCAAGGTCCTTTAAGATCAGGTGTCGCTTATGCATACAAATTAATAAAAATAATGAACTTTACTTCCCAGATGTGAATAATTTCAGAGACCTGCAGAAATTTAAGAGGAAATCACTTATCTGACCACACCGCAGTCTGAGATCACAGAAAATTTTATTGTAGAAACACCAGAAATGTCAAGCCTTTCAAGGTACAACCTTCAACCAGGAAATGATGAAGTCACAGCACTGTGGAGCCCATCCGATACCCCAAGAGAATCATGGACTTGGAGGTTGTGTTAGGATTTAGCAAGCAAGCGAAGGGGACTCTCCATCTTAGAAGCAAGGCCACCTTCCCCCTCTCAAGGCCTGCTCCTTGGCAGACGGCTTCCCCTTCCTGTCCCCTCCAGCACGTCTCCAGCGCCTTGTATGAGGCCCGAAACAAAGGGTCAGACTTGCAGGAAGTGCTCAGTCACTGAGAACACGAGGCAGAGGGAGTCAGGAAAGGGCACTAAGCTTCCTTACAAATAACAGGCAGCTTCCGGACTGGTCAGGATTGAGCCCTCCCGAGACCCACGCCTGATCCTCCAACACTTCAGGGCCCGATCGATACCTGGACACGACAGTGCCGGGCTGCACGAGCTCAGACACCTGGACAATTCTCAGGAGGGCCATTATGGAGCAGAGTCCAGGAAGGTCCAGGCTGCCAAAGAGTGGAGGAGGCACAGGAGACACCAGAACTCGATGGCTTGCCCGCTGACTCCTCTATTCACAGATAATTAGTCCTCCCGGTGGACAAGGCCGCTCACACTCTGAAATACTCTGCTAACCCAGAGGACAGTGCTTCTTAAGACAGAGAATCAGAATCACGACCATGACTCAGAGGTGTCTGACGAGGACAGCAAATCCATAGGATCCATTGGCAAGAAAGTGTGAGGCTAACAGACCAACAGCAGGAACGGGTCCACGGCACAGGGGCTCCTCTCGCCAAGCTACTGGGCCCAAGGCCTCACTGTTGGTTCCCTACGGGATGGATTGTTGTCCATAGGGCAGCCCAGGTGCAAGAAAGGGAGCCTGGGGGTGAGAAATCTGGTGTCCTTAACATTTACTCCCGGCCATCTGCTTTCTAGATACTCTACAGGCTTTTCTCTCCATCGCTAAACTGGGCCCCGGGGTGTCCCCAGGGGCAGGAGCGGGCCCAGAGGAGTGGTCTGGCTGTGACCCTGCGCCCTGGGAAGACAGAGCTGCTGGTGGGGGTTATGCACCTGCTCCCCCCCCCCCAGCTTGGACTGTGTGGGCAAAGCTGCGGACACCCAGGAGGGAAAGGGGAGGGGGGCTCAGGGAGGGCGCGGGGCGGGGACAGGAGGGGGTCCCTCTACTCCAGGATTCGCCTGTGGGAGGTGTTGGTGGAGGTCTGGACGATCTGCACGCGGGAGGAGCCGCCGTACTTGCTGCTGCCCCGGCCGCTCCCTCCGTAGCCCCCTCCGCCCGCGTAACCTCCTCCGCCGCCCCCGTGGGAGCCGCCGCCGCCGCCGGCTGCGTAACCTCCGCTGCCCCCGCGGGAGCCGCCGCCTGAACCGCCTCCGGAGCCGCCCCCGTAGCCTCCGGAGCCTCGGCCCCCGCCGCCGCCGCCGCCGCCGCCGCCACTGCCGCTGACGGTCGTCTGGCTGCTGTGCACAGCTGCGAGGAGAGGGCAGGTGTCTGGCTGCTGTGCACAGCTGAGGGAGAGGGCAGGTGTCTGGCTGCCGTGCACAGCTGCGGGGAGAGGGCGGGTGTCTGGCTGCCGTGCACAGCTGCGGGGAGAGGGCGGTGTCTGGCTGCCGTGCACAGCTGCGGGGAGAGGGCGGGTGTCTGGCTGCTGTGCACAGCTGGGGGAGAGGGCAGGTGTCTGACTGCTGTGCACAGCTGCGGGGAGAGGGCAGGTGTCTGGCTGCTGTGCACAGCTGGGGGAGAGGGCAGGTGTCTGGCTGCTGTGCACAGCTGCGGGGAGAGGGCGGGTGTCTGGCTGCCGTGCACAGCTGCGGGGAGAGGGCGGTGTCTGGCTGCCGTGCACAGCTGCGGGGAGAGGGCGGGTGTCTGGCTGCCGTGCACAGCTGCGGGGAGAGGGCGGTGTCTGGCTGCCGTGCACAGCTGCGGGGAGAGGGCGGGTGTCTGGCTGCCGTGCACAGCTGGGGGAGAGGGCAGGTGTCTGGCTGCTGTGCACAGCTGCGGGGAGAGGGCAGGTGTCTGGCTGCTGTGCACAGCTGGGGGAGAGGGCAGGTGTCTGGCTGCTGTGCACAGCTGCGGGGAGAGGGCAGGTGTCTGGCTGCCGTGCACAGCTGGGGGAGAGGGCAGGTGTCTGGCTGCCGTGCACAGCTGGGGGAGAGGGCAGGTGTCTGGCTGCTGTGCACAGCTGAGGGAGAGGGCAGGTGGTGTGGCTGCTGTGCACAGCTGCGGAGAGAGGGCAGGTGTCTGGCTGCCGTGCACAGCTGCGGGGAGAGGGCGGTGTCTGGCTGCCGTGCACAGCTGTGGGGAGAGGGCGGGTGTCTGGCTGCCTTGCACAGCTGGGGGAGAGGGCAGGTGTCTGGCTGCTGTGCACAGCTGGGAGAGAGGGCTGGTGTCTGGCTGCTGTGCACCGCTGGGGGGAGAGGGCAGCCCGAGCCTGGGTAGGAGAGCAAGGCCCCACCTGCGCCCCCTGCAATTGGCCTCGGTCCCGCTGCCTCCTGCATCCTTAGACCCCCTCCTCCCACCCCCCATCCCTCCCACCACCTCACCATCCCCGCAGCATCGTATCGGACTTGCAAAAAGACACTGTGGAGGAAAGGATTCCCATTTTCCAAGCAGTCTCCATAGGACAAAGCAATGTCAGGACCCGTTTTCATGATCCATAAACCCTTACGAGTTCTAAGCTGCTACTGATTCGCAGGTCTCATAAAAATTAAGATAAATAAGAGCTAAAATCATAATAATTGATTTCAGTGCATTTCTCTGGGCTTTTGTGGTCGGTTTGCTCACTGGGGGTCATCGTGCAGGCCTGGAACCTAAAATGCTGACTGCGGTCCCTCTGGCCAAGCCTCCCGGGCCCCGCCTCCGCCAGCCCCCCACAACCCAGGGTCTGGACCCTGCGACTTACAGATGCTCACGTGGCTCTGCAGCTCCCCTGACATCCTGTAAAACCAAAGCACACGCATCAGCCAGACCCGCAAAGGCAGAGGGAAGGCACTTAACAGCCTGGAGACGCGAGGAGCAGAGATACTCGCATGAAGTGAAAACTGCCTCCAACCTTTAGGGAAAGCTGGGGGCACAGGCCAAGCCGTCAGGGAGTGTGGGGCGACACGGGGTTTTAAGCACTTTTCCGAAGCCTTTTGGCACTGGCTGCCGTGGCTTAGGTTGGGGCACAGGGACATTCTCAGCCTGGGCCACCAATCGTCGCAGAAAAGGAAAATTGTTTTCTCTCCGAGTAGCCCCGCTGCTCCGGCTGCCGCCCGCGCTGGGCCCCGGAGCGCCCCCCACCTGCTCTCCTCGCCCTCCAGCAGCTTGCGGTAGGTGGCGATCTCCACGTCCAGCGACAGCTTGGCCCCCAGCAGCGCCTGGTAGTCGCGCAGCAGCCTGGCCAGCTCCTCCTTGGCCTGGTGCAGGGCGTCCTCCAGGTCCCCAAGCTTCTGCCGCGCATCCTGAAGGGCCTGCTCTCCTCTCTCCTCCGCGTCCGAGATGGCCACGTGCATCTGCTCAATCTGTGCGGAGACGGGCTTGAGGTCCGGGAGCCCCATCCCCCGGCCGTGGGGCGGCGTGTGGGCGCAGCCGGGGCGCCCTTCTCACCTGCTTCCTCACGCTGCTGATCTCTGCCTGCAGCCTCTGGATGGTGCGGTTGAGCTCCGTGATCTCCAACTTGCTGTTCTTCAGCTCGTCTCCGTGCCTGCCCGCTGACACCTGCAGCTCCTGGTACTGTGGTCGCAGGCAGCGTGGCCGTCAGCCCGCTGCTCTCCGCCAGGCCCTCGCGGGGACGGTTCCCAGGGGCTCCCCTGCCCCCACTGGGGCTGTGATACCTGAATACACCTCGCTCCCCTACCGAACCCGCCTCATCTGAGCTGCGACACCACACACACACACACACACACACACACACACACACACACACACGGTCCTGGTCAAGCCTCCCTCCTCTCACCAGCCTCTGGGCCAGACCCGCATCCCAGACAGACGCAGCTGCTCCTGGCCGCCCTTTGCGACCTGCCTGTTCTGTCACCTAAGCCTTACGCCTGGCCGTACCCACACCGGGACCCCTTCACTTTTGCCACCACACCACATCCCTTCCACCCTTTTCCAGGATGGTTTCCCTGGCAGCCAGGACCTCGTTTCCCCAGAGGCCCTCAGCATGCCCCGTGATTACTCCCATTCTCCTGTCTCTGTCATTTCTGTATGTACACGGGCCCGGCAGTAGGAGCCACGGGCAGGGCTCTGGAGGAAGCACGGGGCGGGGGGTGGGGGCTCAAGGGAAGCTCTGCCTTCTGATGCTTTCACTGTTGACCATCTGCCTCCCCGGTCGGAGGCGGAAATCCACGCACTCAGAAGGCCTGCCTGCAGGGCAGCGGGATGGAGGCCAGCCAGGAGTGGAGCTGAGAAAGCACGTCTCAAGGCTAGACGTTCCTGATGTAGGGACTGACCTTTGACCCTTAACTACAGTGATGCTAGATAGGTGATAGATGATTGATAGATAGATCTTCCAAAGTAAGAGAAAGATGATGGAAGTTCTGGGGGCCTGTGGTCTGGGGTACCGAGTCTAGGTGGAGGAGCAGCGGTGCTCACCTTAGTCTGGTACAGTGCCTCGGCCTCGTCCTTGCTCTTCTGTGCGATCAGCTCATACTGGGTTCTCACCGCATCAATGATGCTGTCCAGGTCCAGGAAGCGGTTATTGTCCATAGACAAGATGACATTGGTGTCGCTGATGTGGGTTTGCATCTGGGACAGTTCCTGTAAGGTGTGGACCACAGGGTGACTCCCTCCACTCTTCTCCTGGGGCCTCAGTTTCCCTCTACCGTCCCCTCAAGCCTCTCTGAGGAAGCCAGAAGCCTGGGCCAGATGCAAGTCTTGGGGAGGGTCCTTTGAATAGTTGTTGCACCCCAAGAAGTACCTTAACTAAAGGTAAAGGCCCCCAGACCCAGTCTCTGGGGAGAAGAAAGGAGCATGAATTCAGAGCCCCTGTAGGCACCACCTGCCCGTTATGCCTCCCCTGTGCCCTCTCTCCAGGCCTTACTTGGCTTGGCCGCCGTCTTGGGTTGGGCCCTCTGACAGGCAGACTTGCTCCTTGAGAAATACATGAGCTCTCAGGGCAAGGATAGGACTCTCCTTGTGCAGCCGCTCACTTACTCTCGAGCCTGAGCTCTACCACTGACTAGCTGAGTGACCGAGCTAGTGACTGAGTTTCTCAGCTCTCTCAACTCCAGAATGGAAACCAAGACGTGGCAAAGCTCCTAGCACAGCATCTGGCCCAGGGTGGACATGAACGACAGTGGGGCAGGGCCAGGGGTGTAGGAGCATATTATCCCTCACCACGGCAGGCCTCATCCTCCTTCTCTCTAGGATCCACACTGTCCTGTCCTAGAGGATTCCCCAATAGCCCCAGCCCTTCCCAGCACTGATGAAGAATTCTGGTCGGTTTTATCCCTGTATGTCCCGGGGATTAACCTCATTTCCAGGTAGAATCAAGGGCTGCTCCCTCTTCTCCTCCCTCAGGACTCTCTCTGCCTCCCACCTCGAGCACCCGCACCCAGGAATCCGAGCACCGGGGGTGGGGAGGCTGTCCCCAGTCCCACAGAGTTGAGATGACTGAGGAGCGGAGTCCCTAGTGGGTCATGCTGGGTTGCAGGCCTCCCCCTCCAGCCGCCCATACCCCTTGTGACCCGTGAGGAAAGAAATGTTTCTCGCGAGGACTGAACTCACCGTCTCAAATAAATATTTCAGGAAATTGATCTCCCCGAACAGAACATTCACCTTGGACTCCAGGTCTACCTTGCTCATGTAAGCAGCATCCACGTCCTGAACAGCAAGCAGAAACAGTCTGATTTACTGCCTAGGCATCGCCTGCCACCAGCTCACTGGGAGACCTGGGCAAGTGGCAAAGCCTCTCTGGGTTTATTTCCTCATCTCACTCAAGTGAGGGACCTGCAAAAACCCTGGCTTTCCTGGCCAGAAGGAAATGTGACACCAAGCCCCTCAACCCAATCAGTGACACACAGCACCCCGCGTCCCTCCTCGGGCCCCCAAGGCTGCACGTAATTGACACTCAAAAGGCATCAGTTGATTGAACTTCATATTCGGGACTGTGGAGAGAGAAGCACACAAGGAAGCCTCAAGATTCAACGTCGCTTTCAGCCTTAACCCCTCCAGGGCAAGGGCCCAGCATTCGGGCCACACCCTCCACAAGCTGCTGCCAGCGGCCACCTGTCCACCCTTGGTCACACAGCATCCCCCAGGAGTTGCTCACTCTGCTCAGCCCCTGGGCCCCACAGTCCCCCTGGGACCACCCCCACCCTTCACCTTCTTCAGGACGACAAAGTCATTTTCAGTGTTGGCCCTCCGGTTGATTTCTTCCTCGTACCTGTGGGGGGAAGTAAGAAGCACAGGTGGGCTGCAGAGGCTGACCTTGGCTCCTTGGGATTTCTCCCCACAGCAGGAGGCTTGGAATGTCCCCGACTTTGGCTCTCCCCTGCCAGGGCCTGCCACTCCCACAAACCAGCCACTGGAGCCAGCTGCTGGCCTCCCAGGTCAATAGAGGTACAACAACCCAACGTGGAAAATGCAGAGCCACATCGGACACTCCCAAAAGGTCCATTTCTCTTTTGATGTTTTACCTTTGTAAATTCGTTGCACTCATTTTTAACAATTGAGAATATAAATAGCCACTTATACTAAATTGTTGGTTTGTTTGTTTTTAATTTAAGAGAGAGAAAATGAGCAGGAGCAGGGGGAAAGGCAGAGGGAGAAGCAGGCTCCCCATTGGGCAGGGAGCCCGACGCAGGGCTCCATCCCAGGACCTGGGATCCTGACCTGAGCCGAAGGCAGATGCTTAACCAACTAAGCCACCCGGGTGCCCCTACTAAATTGCTTTATTTTTTTTTAAGATTGTATTTATTTATTTCTGAGAGACACACAGAGAGAGGTGGAGACACAGGCAGAGGGAGGAGCAGGCTCCCTGTGGGGAGCCCGATGTGGGACTCGATCCCAGGACCCCGGGATCACGCCCTGAGCCGGAGGCTGACACTCAACCTCTGAGCCAGCCAGGCATCCGCCTAAATTGCTTTAGAGAAGAAAAAGGTCACCTACAATTTCGCCCTCCAACACCTTCTGGTGATTGAAAGAATTTCATCTTTCCCTTTCTCGAGTCACACACTCTTGACTCTCTGGCGCGACAGAGTGATGGCAAGAGTAGCGCCCTGTACCCCTAGCCGGTGGAGGGAGAAGCCGCTCAGCTGCCGGCACGGTTCAGGAGCAGCCGATCTGGAATTAGACGAGTCTTGCCATCCCCACCCCTACGATGAACAACAGCTAGTGCTTAGTATTTGCAGGCACAGGCTGGAAACTCATTAAGCGGGATGTCATCTAAACAAGCGGTTCTCAAAGTGCGGTCCCCTGGCCACCGGCATCAGCATCCCGCGGAAGCCTACCAGAATGCAAACACTCTAGTCCGATTCTAGGCCTGCCCAACTAGCCTGCTGCACCCCGAAGTCTCAAAGCCCGGATCTGCCAGTCAAGCAACCCAACAGGGAGGGAGGGTGCCTGCCATCCCCACTCTACTAAGGTGAAAACTAAAGGCTTAGAAAGACGGGCTTGCAAGCGGCTAGAAAGTGGCAAAACCCTCTGGAACTTGGCTCCTCTGGCTCCAGCATCGTGAGGACAGTCTGCCCTTCTCCACCTACTATAGTTGACAGCTGACTGGCCCCACCATCCTAGCAGAGCTGCCACATGCAAGACGGTGCCCCCCGCAGTTGCACCGGGGGACCCTGGGCACCCCTCCCAGTGAACACTGGAGCAGAACGTCTTCCCCTCAAGCGTTTCCCTGCCGTGCTTCTCCCCGACCCCTTTGCCCTGCCCGGGGCCTCACTTGCTCTTGTAGTCCTCCACGACATCCTGCATGTTCTTGATGTCTGTGTTCTGGCGCATTTGCTCGGCGTTGAGAAAATCCACCTGCCTCCGCAGCTCACTGATGTAGTTCTCCAAGACGGGCTCCAGGTTATTGGTCCGAGTAGAGGTGTTTACTTGTTGCAGCAGCTCCCACTTTGTTTGCAGCACCTGGTTCTGCTGCTCCAGGAATCGCACCTACGAGCAAGAGACTTCCAAGTTCGCCCCCGGCTGTGGATCCCAGAAGCACCCCCATGGGTAGGAAGATGGGCAACCACACAGCGTATCTGGGCCCAGAGAATCGAGGTGGCCCCTCTGGGGATCAGAGAGCTTCCCTTTCTGTGGGACCAGGACACACAGAACACGATGTGGTTTCTGATGGTTGACCAAGGGCTGTAAGGTCAACTTGCCTAAAATCACCCCTAATTTACTAAGCTAACTCTGGATTTGAAGGCAAACCACCTCCAGTGAGGTGCCCTCTCTCCTTCATTTACAGCCACATACACCACAGAGCTGTCTCTCCCACACTCAGCTTATCCGTGCCAACGTGAGGCAATGGCGATGCAGAGCATCTGAAACACTCACACATCCAAGGCTTATTTCTCTTTGTGGCTGAAATGCTTTATGTGATGGAGGAGAGGAGAAAATAAGAGGGAAGAAGGTATTTGACTTAGAATATTAAACTGATTTCAGAGCAAACCAGCCTGGGTGGCCCCGTCCTGCGGGCGCCACCACCTCCGCTGCCTGCCAGTGTGTGTTTCAGGAAGGTCCCCCCCCCCCCCGCCTCACTTAAATGCTGACTCAGCATTTTAAAAATAAATGTTCCCACTTTTTATTATTTTTTAAGATTTTATTTATTCATTTGAGAGACAGAGAGGATGGGGGTGCAAAGGGAGAGGAGATTTTATTTATTTATTAAAGAGAGAGAGCACAGGTAGGCAGAGCAGCAAGCAGAGGGAGCGGGAGAAGCAGACTCCCTGCTGAGCTAGGACCCCGAAGTGGGGCTCAATCCTAGGACCCTGAGATCATGACCTGAGCCGAAGTCAGATGCTTAACCAACTGAGCCACCCCGGTGCCCCTGTTCCCAGTTCTTAAAAATGTTATATGATGCCTGCCCATGCCCCCAAAGAAAGGACTTCGGGGATGTCCAGTGTTTGGGAAATACTCACGTTGCTATTCCCTTCATTAACATTCAATGACACAGAAAATGGAGGGAGGACATCATCCTATAGCCTCACTCTCTCTTCTCCTGAAACTGGGCACAAAGGTCAGGAACAGGGTCCAGAGAGCTGGCTGGCTGGCTGTGCAGACCAAGTGCATGATCATGATCAACCGTTACCTTCCCTCTGCAGGTTGCCCTCGGATGGAGCCTCCCTTCCCATGCCTTAGGTGAAGATAAAGGAGGCCTCTATGCTTTGCTCAGGTGCAGACACACACACACACACACACACACACACTCCAGGATCCTCCTGGGACTTGTGTATGGGGACAAACCCAATACTTTGTGCAGTCCGAACAGACCTGAAGACATTCCCCTACAATGTGGCACCAAGGAGGCTGCCCCAAACCCGTGGCCCTAGGACTGCCCTGCCAAGGGGCCAGCCCTTATTAACCTCCTTGGGATTCTGACTCTAGGCTGGGAGATGCGCCCGGTGAACACTATTCCCCATGGCTCATTTTTCGTTCACTTCATCAAAGCAAGAGCTAAGGCCGGCAGCCCTCACAGGTTATCTCAGCTTGGAACACTCCCGTGGGAAACCCTTCCGCCTGGCTGAGTTTTGCTCTGGCGACACTGCCAGAAGGTGGACACATCAAATGGACACGGGGTCTCAGCTCTGTGCTCACTGCTGTGGGAACTGAAGGAAAAAGATCTCATGGGCCCACGAGGAATTGCCACGTCGAACAATGAGGGGCAGGTTAACCAGAGCACCTGTCCCCCCACGCACACGGCACCTCAGAGCACGTCGGCAAAAGAAACCTTGGTTCTTGTCAGGCCACCCAAACTGCAAAGGCAGAGACTGGCTGCAGGGAGTGCCAGGGAAATTCAATGGGATTTAATCTCTAGAAAAATCACTGAAAGCTGTTTGTGATTTTTTTTCCTGGGCCCCCAAACACTCCTGGGCTGTGTCCCATCAGCACAGATGAAACTTAGCATCATGCTGAGCTCACCTTACTGGGAAAAGCACACCCTTCCTCGGCCCCTCTCTCTCTTGCTCATGACCCTTCAACCCCCAGGACCTCCTGCTCCTCCAGCAGCCCAGATCTTCCCAACTTTTTTGCCTGGCTAAGCCCTATTTCCCTTTTCCATCTCAACTAAAGTGGCACCATCTCCCTGGTATCTTGCCTTCATAGCCCGAGGTCCTTGCCCTGGAGCATCTAGTGTGATTTGTTGTCACTTGGTGCTGTTTGAGCACATCCGTCCGCTCCTGGGGGGAGCCTCAAGAAGGCAGAGCCATGTCGGCTTCATTCTCCTGTGGACACAAGGTGCTCAGACCCATGGACACACAGTGCCCAGCATAGAGAAGGCAGTTCATAAGTATCGTGGACTAACGCGAAGGAATTTGGAATTGCCTCGGAGTGTAGACAGCTATCTCTCTGAATACAATGGAAACTCCTGGAAAGCAGGGATTTTGTCTGTGTTGTTCATAATTGAATCCCCAACACCTAGAATGGTCCCTGCACATGATAATTACTCAGTTAATACATGGTGAACAACAAATTGAGGTATCGGGCTTGGACACTTAGTAGAAATGGATGCAAAGGACTTTGTAGAACCAAAGACAAGGAAAAGGGACCTCAGGAAGGAAAGGGATGGGGTCTATCTCTTCCCATGGGGACACCTTCCTGGCTTTGTCAGCTGAGCTTGAATGCCCTGTGCCGGGGGGTGAGTGGCCTGGATACTCTACACTCGGAGACATGTAAAATATATAGTGTGTGTCAAATGGCCTTAAGGACAATGGAGAGAAGTAATACAGGGTTGGTGGATATGGATGTTGATGTGGGGGTGCTAGTTCAAAAAGGAAGATCAGAGAAGGCCTCATAAGATAGCGGCATCAGAGAAGATCTGAAGGAGATGAGGGAGCAAGCCAGACCATTCTTGGGAAGGAGGAATTCAAAGCAGAGGGATTGGCAAGAGCAAAGGCCCTAAGGCAGGCATGGGGTGCTGGAGGACGCAAGGATGCAATAGTGTGCTGATAAGCAAGAGAGAAACAGGACAGGAGGCCCCGGGGGGAGTGTAGGGTCACTGCAGACAGACTGTACCCTAGGGAGCTAAACCCCAGCTCTGTCTGTTCACTAAACCTTGCAGCTTGAGAGCTATTCCACCCAGTGGTGGCAATGTTGCCTAATTCTCACAAATGCAAGCCAGGGGTGAGCAGCAGCTGTGGGGCAGAGGCCAAATCACACAGGGCCTTTTAGAATCTTGGCTTTTATTCCAAATGAGATGAGCAGCCAATGGAAGATTCAAACAGAGAAGTGATGTGATGTTTTTTAAGGATGGCTCTCGTGTGGTTCTGAGAATGGACTATATGGGGTTGAGGGTGAAAGCAGAAAACCAGATCAGAAACTAGAGTCAGAATCCACTGCAGTAGAAGCCTTCTCCCTTCCAGCCAGGCCAGAGTCCTCCTGGATGAGGGCTTTTTCCTCATGGTCATGACAAGCCATCCTCTTGGGGAGGGACAGGTTGCCACAGTCTCCTGCAGCTTGGCCTCTGCCCACAGGCCATGCCATTAGATGCAACAAATGTCTGATATTAATGGCAGAACCACAATCAAGTGAGTCCCGGGAGATTGGCTGTCAATAGCCCTTGGCCATTTCACTGACCTCAAGCCCTCCTGTCTCTCAGCTCCTCCTTAAGCTAAGTCTTGGCCTCCAGTGGAGTCTCTTTCACCTGCCACCCCCTTGCTCCAGTGAAGCCCTCCCAGCCCCTGCCAATGCCTGAGGTATGATGATGTTCAGCCAAATTTCCCATCCAAGGTGATCAGAAGTAGCCAGAAGCACTTTGCTCTATTGAACTCCTGTTTGGCTCTCTTTTGGCCTCAACACTCTTATCCCTCCTCCTCCGGCTCACACACTCTGTCCTCTCTGTATACCTCAGAGACTGGGTATACAGCCCGGTGGTGGGTTCCAGCCCTGATTGATCTGCTGTTAGACCACAGGTCAAGATCTGGCCTCAACACTGAATTCCTGTGGGTCTGAAGGATGGTCACTTAGTATCCAAGGGCCTTTATGCCCCAGGGTGCTTCCTACTACATCCCTAAGAGCAAAGAACTTCCTGGGAAGCCTACAGGGGCTACTGTGCCTCCACCTCTGGACGAAAGGAAATGCTGGAGGAAGGTCTTTACCATAGTTCTTTACCATCTAGAAGCCTCTGCTTGCTGATTTGGCTCTGGACTGGCTCTAATCTGAGGTTTAATTAGGGAACTAGGGAGAGCGGCTACAATGTCCCCATCTGGTCCATTCTTGGCCTTGAATGAACTAAAACAAGGAACTCTAATAGAATCCTACTGAGTATGCAATTCACTTTAGCCCTCAGTGATACGCTCAGGGCATTCGCCTAGGCTGTGCCGTGGCTCCTTGAGGACAGGACTTGTGTTCTAGTCACCCTGTCATACCTGGCACTCTATCTGACATATAGTAGATGCTTATTAAATGTTTGTCGGATGGATGGATGGATGGATGGATGGATGGATGGATGGATGGATGAGTGGGTAGATGGGTGGATGCATAAGTGGGTAGATGGGTGGATGGACGAATGGGTAGATGGATGGATGGATGGATGAGTGGGTAGATGAAAAGTGAATAATGATAAATGAAAATGAAGTCACTACACCATGTATTTTTTTTTCTGTGGGGTATTTTCACATTTCTTACCTGGTTTCCTGCCAAAAGGAAAAGATAAAAATAAATCCCCTCAATAAGTCAAACTGAAGCCTAATGAGATGAATGCTTTCTCAAGGCCCCAGAACACATACTTGTGGAGGTGATTGTCAGCCCCAGACTGAGACAGCACCAGGTGGTAAGAGGTGGCAAAGCACAAGGCCCTCTCGGGTATTTGATCGGGGGCCAGAGACCCACCTGCCTTGAGGTACTCACCTTGTCAATGAAGGAGGCAAACTTGTTGTTGAGGACCATGATCTGCTCCCGCTCCTGTGTCTTGACTCTCTGAATTTCAGGGTCCACCTCCAGGTGAAGTGGCTCTAGGAGGCTCTGGTTAATAGTCACCTCTTGGATGCCCCCTGGGGGACAGGAAGGACCAAAGCCCCCAAGCCCAAAACTGCTACCCCCAAAACCACCTCCTCCAAAGCCACCTCCTCCATAGCCACCGCCTCCAAAGCCACCGCCCCCAAAACTTCTGCCCCCGCCTCCAAATTTCCCTCCTGCTCCCCCACCCTGGCAGAAACCACTAGCACTTCTCCCCACTAAGCTAATGGAGATGCTTTTATTGCCTCCCAGGTTGTAGAGGCTCCTAGAACCAAACCCCCTGGCGTGGCTCCCATACCCACCACCACCACCACCACCACCACCACCACCACCACCACCACACCTGCCCCGGACCTGACACACAGACCCCACAGCCCGACTCCCACCACCAGAGCCTGCAGAGGAGCCAGTGCTGTAAAACCGCCTGCTCCTAGAGCTAAATGCTGACCGAGAGCTAAATTGGCGGCTCATGGTTGCTAGAGCATCCAGAGAAGTAGCCAAAAGAAAAGTCCCAGCTGGAAGGAGGCAGAGACCCAGGAGGGAAAGAGCTAGGACTCCTTTGACAAGAGATCTGGCTCAGTCCCTATATATACATGTGCTGGCTGGGCTGGGCACTTTCCGAATCCTGGGAGGGGAATATTTATGTTTAGTTGGCCTGCCAGCAGCATCTGTTTAAAGCCTCACACCTATGAGTTGCAGAAATTGTACTGTAGATAAACTTCCCCAACTTGATCATTTATCATTCATCTCTTGCCGCTTAGAGATCAGAGTGCAGTGATCTCTCAGGACCGAGCTGCTGGAAACTCCTATACAGTTTCCCCCAAATCATTAGCTGATATAGCTGATACCTTCCTAAGAAACTCCACCATTGAGATGTTTGTCTAGGGGTGTGACCAGGAGATCTGGGGCGACGCTAGGAGTTGTCTAGCTGCCTTGTGCTCACAGCTGGGACACAGGTGGAGACATCTACTGCCATAGAATTACCCTGGTCGGATGAAAGTTTTGTTCTGGGCTCCCCTCCCCCTGCTTCTTCGCCCTGTTACTATTTATCACCACTATGCACACCCCAACTTTTAATCACATGAAAATATGATATTGTGGTCATTGAGTGCAAGTGAAAGCTGGGGGACTCAGCCCAAAACTGTTCACATTTTGCTGGGTGCATCTTGTGCTGTTCTATGTGCCTCAGGCTCCTCCTCTACAAAGCAGATGAGGACCTGTGTCACTGAAGAGCTGTGGTTTCAGATGCATTGGGCTTCCACCGGGACTGAACATGGTCTTCTAGACCAAAAGGCAAACTATCGTAAAATCTTTTTTTTTTAATTTCCAATGTATTTTAGACCAATGTTTTTGTAAAATAAAAATTTTTTTTAAGATTTTGCTTATTTATTCATGAGAGAAACAGAGAGAGAGAGAGAGAGGGGCAGAGACACAGGCAGAGGGAGAAGCAGGCTCCATGCAGGGAGCCTGACGTGGGGCTCGATCCTGGGTCTCCAGGATCAGGGCCCTGGGCTGAAGGCGGCGCTAAACCGCTGAGCCACCCGGGATGCCTGTAAAATAAAAGTTTTTAAATTTTTCCTTAAAAGGAGATTTTTTTAAAGATATACAATACACAAGCCTCAATTTTTATTTTTTGATTCAATAGATATAAAATTGTTCTCTTGTTAAAAGGGAAAAAAATTAATTACGTTTCCAAATGGTTATT
Source organism: Canis aureus (assembly GCF_053574225.1). Classification (NCBI taxonomy): domain Eukaryota; kingdom Metazoa; phylum Chordata; class Mammalia; order Carnivora; family Canidae; genus Canis; species Canis aureus. The sequence continues at coordinate 2,400,535 of NC_135635.1, read as the reverse complement.
CTCAAATTCTGTATTTATCTCTTCTCAAACCTGTAACAAAGTGCCCATGGACCAGCACAGGTGTATGGACCCACATTCTGGAAAGCACCGCCAGCAAGCATGGAATGAAGCTCATTCGATGCACATCAGCATCAGCCAACAAAAATGTGTTTCCCTCTGGACTCAAACAGATTGTGGCTTTCACCCAAAACTTAATAATAATAATAATTAATATTATATAATAATAATTATCATTATTATTATTTTAAAATGTGGGGGAAATAGCCTTAAATGTCCAGACTTAGAAAAATGGTAAATGCACCATTTGCTTCAACATGGATGGTACTGGAGGGTATTATGCTGAGTGAAGTAAGTCAATCGGAGAAGGACAAACATTATATGGTTTCATTCATTTGGGGAATATAAAAAATAGTGAAAGGGAATAAAGGGGAAAAGAGAAAAAATAAGTGGAACTATCAGAAAGGGAGACAGAACATGAAAGACTCCTAACTCTGGGAAACGAACTAGGGGTGATGGAAGGGGAGGTGGGCGGGGGGTGGGGGTGACTGGGTGACGGGCACTGAGGGGGGCACTTGAGGGGATGAGCACTGGGTGTTATTCTATATGTTGACAAATTGAACACCAATAAAATATTAATTTATTAAAAAAAAAAAGAAAAATGGTAAATGCTTGCCTGCCCAGATTCAGTTATTTAAAATTATCTTCAAGGAGAAGATAAAGCATTGGTGAAGGCACTTACGATACAACATTAAATGAAGAAAGCTAAATACACGGGTGTCTGGCCTATGAACTCACGAAAATTAAAAATGCACAGAAGGGAGGCTTAAAAAAGTAGCAAAAAACTGCATCAACTTATTAAGGATTACAGGAGGGGGTTTTTCCCTAGTATTTTAAATGTCCTTGTCCTTTGTATTTATGCAATAAGTAAATATTTTTGCAAAAGTTGGAGCTGAAACCACAGCTACCAACAACCGCAGAGGTGGGCAAGGCAGGTGGTGGGAAAGAACAAGAGAGGTGTCGGGGAGCCTCAGTGAGGAGAAGGCCCCGTAGGCTGGGAGGGGCTCTGTGGGCAGCTTCGGGCCTCCACACCTTACCTGCTCGGCAACTGTTTCAGTGACCGTCTCCAGGAGACCTTATGAGACAGAGAGTGAGCCTGGAATTCAGTCACAGAAACTGGTTTCAGCTTCCAGCCCTGCTTCTACTAGCCTGTGACCTTAGGCAACTCTCTAACTCCAGAGCCTCAGGTCCTTAAAGGAATCAGAGCGATTCTTTCTCAAGGAAACTTCTCGATGCTATAAGGCATGTGAAAAAGCACAGAACACTGTAATACACTAAACAAGCATAGACGTAGTTACTCTCGGATCCTGGTAAAATGACCACGGGTTCCACTTTGCCTGGACTTTTAGTGCATGAACCAGGTTAGTCCCAGGTAAGTAAGGACAGTTGCCACCCTAGTTCTGGCATCTCAGAATTAGGTCTACACAGCCCTAGTCCTGACCTAACCCCCACCCCGCCCCCATGGGGGCTCTCGGTAGGAGAGGGAAGCCAAGGCTCAGCCCCTGGCCATGGGAGACACAAGGAGAAGACCAGGGGAGTCAGAGGAAGGAAAGGAGAGTGGAACTAGGGATTGGGGATGGGTCCATGTAAGAGGGGTACCCGAAGGCAAGGATTCTGGGTCAGGTAGAGGCAGATAGAAGATGTAGAGAGAACAGAGGGGATATGAAGAAGGGATGGTAGGTCCCAGGCAGGAAGGAGCAGGGGTGTGGGGAAAAGATCCTTGGGTTCAGCTTTGAATCCTGGCTCCACCCTTCCCGGCCCCATGACTTGGACAAATTCTTAACTCCCTGAACTTGTCTGTAAATAATAATAATAAGAAGAAGAAGAAGAAGAAGAAGAAGAAGAAGAAGAAGAAGAATGCCAGATTCACAGGGTGATTATAATAAGCAGCTAAGATCAAACATAGAAGAGCATGTTGGAAATTCCAAAGAGTCATGCAGGGAGGGTTCGTCATGCAGCCCTCCCTGAACACCCCAGAGCCTGTGAGCCCTCCCCTCTCTCACCCGCAACAGTGCTCTCTTGCACCGCTCACTTTCAACCCCTGTCGTGAAGATTGCACATAATTAACCCTTTCACATGCTTCTCTCCCACCAACTAAATAAATAGGAAGCTCGGGATCCCTGGGTGGCGCAGCGGTTTGGCGCCTGCCTTTGGCCCAGGGCGCGATCCTGGAGACCCGGGATCGAATCCCACGTCGGGCTCCCGGTGCATGGAGCCTGCTTCTCCCTCTGCCTGTGTCTCTGCCTCTCTCTCTCTCTCTGTGGCTATCATAAATAAATAAAAATTTAAAAAAAATAAATAAATAAATAAATAAATAGGAAGCTCACCAGGGTTTATATTTACCCTTGTGCTGAATATGGGGAATTATTAAATTACAACAAATTGCTATCCCTAAAGGACACCCCTCAACCAGTTGGTTGGATGACAAAGAGCAGTGGTGGCTGAACTTGCTACACGTTGGGGTTCCCCTGCAGAGCTTCAACCACCACTGTTGCCTGTGCCTCCCCCAGGTCCCCTCACCCTAGACCGGGATTTCACCAGTCTGGAGTGTAGTCTGGGCTCTGGAATTTTTTCAAGGTCCCAGAGGGTTTTAATGAGCAGTTTGGGGATCACTGGCTTGGAGGAAGCAGTAGAACCAATGAAATGGCCTCTTGAGAGTCTATTCAGAACCAAAGAATAATACTGACCATCATCCTAATGGTTAACTGCTAATGGGGCGCTTTCAGCGGGCCGCGCTGCTAGGTCTAAAACGTGCAGAGTCTCAACCCAAAAGTCAGCCTTATGAGGAAGTCCTTCTTATAATAACCCACATTTTACAGGTGGGGTAAAGGAGACTTGGAGAGATCGAGTAACTTGCTCAAGAACACGCAGATGAAAGTGCTGGCATGGAGATTTGGACGGCAAGCACCCCCACTCCAGAACCCCCGTGTATTGCAGAAGAGGTGGGGTCTCTGGTGGAAGAGGTGCCCTGTCGTCCCCTCCACGCTCTGCCCACCTGCCCCCAGCGCTCTCCTTAAAGGAGGGGCAAGGCAGTTGAGGGCTTCACCTTGCCCTGTTTGACTCCCAGGTACTGAAACCCAGGGCTGCCAAGAGGGTGAGGCCCAGGGCACTTATCAGCCACCCGATCACAGTCTCGGGCAGCAGCGGGAGGCAGGGTCCAGGAGGATCTGCTGGTGTGACTGGCAGGAGCAGCCCCTGCAGATCTGCTCCCCGTCTCAGCCTGCAGCTCCCAGGCCTGGAGGCGGGTATCAGCAACAGCACAGAAGTACAGCAGGGGTGTGGGGACCGAGAAAGGGAGGCACCAGCCCTGCCAGGAAGGAGTGCAGGTACCCAGGCCCTTAATCTCCCTAAAATGGGATTTGGAACCCCCTGGACAGCACAGGAAGGCAATGACGGGACAGGGAGCAAAGGCAGGCGCGCAGTGTCCTGGGACTGGATGGAAGCTCCTGGCCTTGGCCTCCGCGTCCTCAGATCACTCTTCCCCCTACATGGGAATGTCAGACCCGGATGGGCGACAGAGGCCGCCAGCCAGAGCCTTCATTTTACAAGAAGGAAATGGCTGCAAAGACAGCAAGGACTTAGTCAAGGTTACAGGGGAAATTGGGGGTGCAGAGAACCAGAGTTTGGGAACCCTCCCTCCCAATCCAAGAAGAACATGAGCCTTTGAAGAATTCCCACAGCCTCCGTGCTCCTGCAGCCTGGGGACAGGGACATAGGGGAGCCCCACCTCACCTCCAAAATCTAGCAGGCCCTGCTTGCAGGGGTGAGAGGTTGGGGCTGGGCATACAGGGCCCGCTCCGAATCCCGGCTCCCCCACTTAATCTCTCTGTGCCTCAGTTTCCTTATTTGTAAAGAAGAGATAATAGCACTGCCCACCTCTGTAGAGATTAAATGAGTTCATTTGTAAAAAAAAAAAAACTGCTAGAGGGACGCCTGGGGGGCTCAGCGGTTGAGCATCTGCGTGATCCCCGAGTCCCTGGGGACTCCCGATTTCTGGGTTACGGTTGGCATCTGGGGCAACATCTAAGCCTTCGAGCTTCTCCTCAGGCCCCAGGTCAGCCAGGACCCCCACCTCCGCTATCCCTTTGACTAGAATCCCAGGGCCCCCCTGGAAACTCAGGATCAAGCAGTGTCTCTTTCCCTCGTAAAACCTAACAGGTGCTCCGGGCCCACAAGCCCTCGCGAGGTCTCAGAGCAGCCCTGCACGTTCTCATGGCCAAGGCCCAGAGATAATATTGTTCCAGGCACATGAAGCTCTTGCTCTTCCATCCAGCACGTTGGAAGTCATGACTATTTGCACAGCCATTCCTGAAGCTGGCAACTCTCTTGTCTCGGGGGCAGAGGGAGCAGCTGCACGGGTGTAGGCCCAAAGGAAAATAAGGCTGTGGGTGAGACTGGGGTTGACTCCCAAGAGAAACTCGGAGTCCCCAGTAGGGGCCTGGGGTTGTCTGGCAGAGGATCCTTCTACATGCTGGGTTAAAGGGAAAATGGGAGAGACTCAAGGTCATAGGGCTAGGTAGTGGCGCGGTGGGAACCAGAATCACAAACCCATGGGGGATGGGGGGGGGGACATGAGACCTGTGGGAAACTCCCAGATCACGTCTCACCTTGCCGGTGGTGGGAGAGACACAAACGTTAGGAATTAACCATTTATCACCATTCCTCCTTCAACGAACAGGTGCGATCCTGAAATATTGTCCGTAAATAGTAATGACCCTTTACTGAGCTCTCACAGCGTGCCAGGAGTTAAACAGGTGACGTCATTCAACCCGAACAGACTCATTTTATTGATGAGACTCAGCGCGGGGGGAGGTGCCAGGCGGCTTGCCCGCAGTGACCTGACTCGCCAGCGGGAAGCCCAGATCACACCAGGCACCAGGGCGGCTGCCTCCAAGCCTGAGAAGTCCCCGCTGTGCTGTATCGCTTTCCGCTTGGCAGAGGGAGTTTCAGGATGCGTTGGAGCCAGGCTGCTGAGCTCGAATCCCGGCTCCCCCACCTAATCGCTCTGTGCCTCAGTTTCCTTATTTGTAAAGTGGAGATAATAACACTGCCCGCCTCTGTGGAGATTAAATGAGTTCATTCGTAAAAAAAAAAAAAAAAAACTGCTAGCAGGGATTCCTGGGTGGCTCGGCGGTTGAGCACCTGCCTTCAGCCCAGGGCATGATCCTGGAGACCCGAGATCGAGTCCCACGTCGGGCTCCCTGCATGGAGCCTGCTTCTCCCCCCTCCTGTGTCTCTGCCTCTCTCTCTCTCTCTCTCTCTCTGTGTCTCTCATGAATAAATAAATAAAATCTTTTTTTTTAAAAAAGTTGCTAGCAGAGCGCCAGGCAAATCCTAAGAGACCATCGGTCCTAACCAAGATTCCATTGCTGCACAATATATGCAAATTTCTATGAACACAAAAACTGTGTTTTCCACGCAGCTTCCCTTGACCAATCGGAATGGCACCGTGAGCAAGAAAACATGGTCCTGTGATATTTTGTAAGTCATTCGAAAGACGCAGAAAGTTTTCTTCTTTAATCGTCCTATTTAAAGGAATATGGCAATTTTTGCAAGTTTGCAACAAGCCACAAGGCTGAAGGCACGTCTCTCCAGGCCGCGTTCACCGGCCCGTTGCGGGGGGTGGCGGGGGGCAACAATGGGTTTGCTTTTGAGAGCTGAGGCTGCAGGCCCATGAGGACGGGCTGCAATGGGACGGGCCCTACAGTTCCCTCTCTGTCTGCTCTGGCTCTTCCAGGTAAACTTTCGCTCTAGAGCTAGAACATTCTCTGTCCAAGCTGCAGCTGTGTGTTGTGTTTATCTAGCCTGGTGAGCATTTGGCTCCGTCGCAGGTGTGTGTTTACGTAGCTAAGAGTTTCTGTGATGACTCTAAGGTGTGTCTTCTGTTTATCTGACATCCTTTGTCAGTCCTTTAGGCTAATGAGGACCATGATTTATGAAGAAGGCACGCATGCACCTACGCATATATGCTTGTTCACCTTTTACTGTGCTTCTCCCACCTATATGTCCCTGGTTTGAGAGAGGCCGCCCTGGCCCTGCACTAAACCTGTGTTCTATCCAAGTACCCCTGGATCTGCCTTGAGGGAGGTGCTGTGTCTGGGGCAGGGGTGGGGAGTGACCTGTCATGAGGCCATTCTGAGTTCTTTGTCAGCTCTCATAACTCTTCATATCAGAAGGCTTCACCCTGCATCATATCAAACACGATGAAATATAACCCTCGGCATATATATTTTTTTTTGCTATAGAGTATTTGAATTTTTATAATTGCTTTTTGAAAATATTTGTCTCCCAGCAACTCGGTGGATTACAATGAGCTGCAACTAATGGACAATTTCAGACACACTTGGAATGACTGAAAAGCAAGGAAGTCTAGCCTACAACTTTTTTTCAAATATAATGAAAGTTTTATGAATCCAAATCTTAAAGGAAGTCGATCTGTATCATCCATTCCACCTGGAAGCCCTGCCTCTCTTGCCTGGGAGCCCTGGAACTTCCTCGCTAGAAGTCTCCCTCCAGGCTCAGCCCCAGAACTCTCTGTGGGAAAGACACAGCCATGACCCACCGGCGTGGACATTAGAACCAGTGACCATGGAATGAATCCAGAATGAAAAATCTACCACCGTGTCTGAAACACAATGCAGTTTATTGAAGATAGAGCACAGAGAGTTCTTCTCTTGGAATCAAAAAGGGACAAGTACCACTCATGGGAAACCCGAGCACCAGCAGGAAGTGAGGGCCGAGGGGTCCCCGACTAAAAGATGGGGAGAGGGGTGCATGCAGGGGCTGGCTGGGGCTTTCCCATAAGGTGGTGGGGTGTGGGGCTGGAGCCAGGGCACCTGTGGGGCGAGGTGATGGAGCAGCCTAGCTCCTGAGCCCTGCCCTATCGCCTTGTGGGGACAGATGGCTGTTCAACCCAATTCTCCTTCCCAACAAATTTTGGGCTGTGGCACCAGTCGTCTGGAAAGGGGGGGCTCCAGGGCACAGATCAGAAGATGCGCTGGGAAAGGGCCCCACGGGGTGTGGAGTAGCGTGTGGAGCGGGGGTGTGCAGGCAGGTGAAGGGGTCCTGGGGACACCTGAGGCTCCCCGTTCAGAATTTGTGGTGGGACCGCTGGCTCTGGGAAGAGCTTTGAGAGATGCGGCCTGAGCTGTTGCTGCCGCCACCACTGACAGCACATGAGCCCCCAGAACCTGAGAAGCTCCCGCGTACCACCGAGGCCCCCAGGCCCCCGCGGGCCCCAGCGCCTCTCCCCAGGGCGCCCCCTCCCAGGGCGCCGCCCCCCAGGGCTCCGCCGCTGCTGCTGCCGCCACTGCTGCTGTTGTGCACCATCTCTGCAAAGGGCATGTGGGGTCAGGGAGCCTGCGGGGCGGCCTCCAGTCCCCGGGGCTACCCCCCTGCCCTCCGGTCTCCCCCCGGAGTCCCGCCCAGAGACTCCGCCCAGGGCGGCCCAGGGTGGCCCAGGGTAGCCCAGGGTGGCTAGGGCCTGCGGCCTTCAGGGGAAGGAGGTTGGCCACTCTGGGACTCAGGGCCACTGGGTCACCCAGCTGCCACCCACGAGTCCATCCCAGCCCCGCTAGGATGATCTCACACCAGCGCTGGCCAGTGATTTGAGAAACAGTCTCCAACCCTGTCCCAGAGAAAGGCCCCGGTTCTCACCGATGCTCACGGAGCTGGGGCACTCTCCAGACATCCTGCGGGAGGACCAGACCCCAGCGTCAGTGACCCGTGCAGCTCCCCCCTTCCCCAGGGGCACTTTGCCAGGTCAGCAGCCACTGACGGTGACAATAAGTAAGGTGGATAGGTGCTCGAAAAATCATGGCGTGCAGCCTTTTTTCTGGGTCAATTAGTGCCTTTCCACTAGCATTCTACAGAGGAACCGCCAAGGAGCACACCCCGGTACCCAGCCTCCTACCATTCCTCGGGATCATCTTGATTCAGTAAATACTATTTGAATTCTCGTGGGCCAGGGGCCCGTACCCAGGGGGTACCAGGGGCCAGGCTGCAGGAGCCTACTCTGCAGAAACCTGCACTTAGGGCAATGAGAAAGAAATGCCCTAGAAATAAGATTCCTGCCAGGACTGCTCTTTGCAGACATGTGTTTTGCAGCTGAAACACGAGACGAGAAAGGTGGGGAAGCCCGTCCAAGATAGGCTCTGGTGTGAGGCTACTGCACAGGAGCGCAGCTCTCCGGCAGGCCTGGCAGCTTGCGGCCTGAAGAGAAAGGGGCTGGGCCTGCCAAGGGCCCACGGCCTCCTCCAGCGCTGAGCACACGCACGCACCCCTTGGCGGCAGGCTCAGGCAGGAAAGCCACCAGGCCTCTGGGCTCTTGGGAACCGCAGGGACACCCACTAACCTGCACTCCTCGCCCTCCAGGAGGGTCCGGTAGGTGGCGATTTCGATGTCCAGGGCCAGCTTGACGTTCATGAGCTCCTGGTACTCGCGCAGCAGCCGGGCCAGGTCCTCCTTGGCCTGCTGCAGGGCGGCCTTAAGGTCCTGAAGCTTGGCATTGGCATCTTTGAGGGTCAGCTCCCCACGCTGCTCTGCATCAGCGATGGCCGTCTGCAGGTTGGCATTCTGGGGGGGGGGGGGGCAGGAGTCCAATTTAGATTCGTATACTGAGGGCCTGCCCTGTGTGCTTGGTGCCTACACGTGGGTCACCTGATATGGGGCAAATGAGGAAGCCGCGGCCCACAGAGGCTAAAGCCTGCGCCTCCATCTAGGTCCCAGTACCTGAAGGAATGGGATTAGCGACACCTGGCCTCAAGGATCTAGCCCAGGCTCATGAGGGGTCAGACTCTTCCTTCACCTTTCCCACCTTTCATGGTCAGAGACTGAGCATCTTCTGAAGACCTCCCTCCTCCAGGAAGTCTTCCTGAATCATCAGAGAAACTTTTCCTCTGCCCTAGCCCATCGACATGCGGGCTTCCTAGGCTACTCTCCCAATTCAGTCTTCACACAATCAGCTGCTTTCCCCGACCTCCCTAATCTCGCCGCAGTATTCAGTATTCCTGACCCGCGTCAGCCACCAGACTCCCGGGGGGCCAGGACCTTTGCTCAGCACCCAGCCCAGAACTGCACCTGCTCAATCCTAGCGTGCCTGCGTCTAGGACATGATTTCACTCCAGTAAGTGCTGGGCGCTGAGTTTTACGGTGCAGGCGTAAGCCCACGGTCTCAGACACATGCTCTTCCTCCTTTTCCCACCTGCTTCTTGATGCTCTCGATCTCGGCCCGCAGCTTCTGGATCATCCTGTTGAGCTCCGAGATTTCACTCTTGGTACTCTTCAGGTCATCCCCGTGTCTGCCGGCCGTGGTCTGCAGCTCCCCCAACTGTGTCCAGGAAAAGAGTCACCCTTCAGAAAGCCAGCGGGGGCCTTACGGATCCCCCAACCCAACGCTTCAGGTCACAGATAGAAACACCAAAACACTTGGCCAAGGTCACCAGGTGCTTCCTCCCCTGCATCAGGGGACCTGTCTTCTAGCACCATAGTTGTGTTTGTGCAACAGACACTTTACACCAGGGCCCTGTGCTTTACCTCATTATACTTCACAACCGCCTGATGAGAAAGGTATGATTATCTCCATTTGAAGGATGGGAAAACTGAGACACAGACTACTTACATCCCATGACTAACCTCCTCCAGCTATGGAGTGAAAGTGCTGGAACTTGAATGCAAACATGTCAGATGCTAGAACCATCTTCTTAACCAGCAGGCAGAAAAGCCAGAAGAGTCAGCAATATATGGGCCAGTGTGTGCCCCATTCAGATTTAGGATGGGAAGAAAGGGACAGAATTCTTGGTGTCTGGGGTTCATTTGCTCAATCTCCTCCTCCTTCCCCCCACTTTTTTCCAGACACTGGCTTCAATCCCTTGGTGTGATCGAATCAGAGCTCATAACAAGGTGCAGATTGGTGGAGGAGAAATGGAAGTGGAAATTGAAAGCAATAAAGGGAATGCAGGCAGAGAGGGATTTCTCAACCTTGGTGCTACTGACATTTTGGGCAGGATGATTTTTGCTGGGCAATGGGGTCGTGCATTATAGGACGTTTAGTGGCATCTCCGACCTCTACCTGCTAGACTGCAGTGTCACACCCCAGGTGTGACAACCAAAACTGTCTGCGGACTTTGCCATATGTCTCCTGGGAGAAAATCCTGCCTTCCCCTCCTGTTAAGAAACACCAAATTAGAGCAAAGTCAGAGCTCACTGGTTAGGAAGGGAGATGCATGTGGGTGAGACCATACCAGTGTGGAAGGGAAGGAACCACCATTCTGGAGATATAGAAGAGAATGACTCGGAGGCAAGGGCCACCCAGATAGCTTGATGGGGGAGCAAGAGTCCCCAGAGTCTCATGATGGTGTCACCCACCTTGGTCTGGTACAGCGCCTCAGCCTCAGCCTTGCTCCTCTGGGCGATCGCCTCATACTGGGCACGGACCTCGGCGATGATGCTGTCCAGGTCCAGGCAGCGGTTGTTGTCCATGGACAGGACCACGGACGTGTCACTGGTGTCTGACTGCATCTGGGACAGCTCCTGCAGTGCCAGGCGGACATGCCCGTTCCTGAGCAGATGCACACCAGGAGATGGGGAGCCACCAGCTCAGGAGGCGTAGGGTTTGACTGAGGGCCCGGTGGGAAGGGGTCACTCTTGTCAGAAGCACAGATGTAACTCAAGTGCCTACTGATGAAGCTCTGGTGAGTGCCTTCTTCCCCAGGGGGTGGAAAGCAGGTGGGTCAGAGGCTTGAGGTGAGGGTCAGACTTACGGCATCGTAGAGGGCCTTCAAAAAGTTGATCTCATCTGTCACACTCTCCACCTTGGCCTCCAGTTCCACTTTGGTCATGTAGGTAGCATCGACATCCTGGGGGATCGTTTCGTCACCATCCCCTCCAACCCGTGGGCTGGCTCAGCCCTGGGTCGGGAACCTGCCCCCCCAGGAGTTCCCACTCAAGGGAAATGAGGCAGACATGTCCTAACAGGACTAAACCACTGTCTGGCAGGCTGGCCTGGCAAGGAGCAAGGCCAGAGATGAGCACAAGAGGCTAAGGCTGAGAGGGGCAGGGTGAGCGGGGCTGGGACTGCCACCCGGGGCCCACATGAGGAAGGTTTGTGAGGAGGGTCTGAGGGAGAATCTAAATTTGCAACACTCAAAGCTTCTCTTTAAGTAGCTCCTGGAACCGTACTCCTGAAGAAACAAAACCCTATTTCTTCTCTTTGTCCATTTTCTAATCAAAACCCAAGGCCTAATCAGCTTCATCAACCCCACGAGCCCACCAGGAAGGGGCACGGCCGAGGTCTGGCAGGCCCTCTATAGCCTGCCTCGGGAATCTTCAGGCCCTGCCCGGCGAGCTCCCTCTCTGGCCTCCGCACTCAACCGCTAGGCCTACAGGAGACCCTCAGCTTAGCAGGACTGAACTTGCACTTCCCTTCAACCTTCAAACTACTCCTCTTAGTGGGGCTTTGGGTGGGAGGTGGGGGCGGGGGGGAGCCTCACCTTCTTCAAGAGTACGAAGTCGTTCTCTGCAGCTGTACGCTTATTGATTTCCTCTTCATATCTGGGGGAAAGAGTCCCTCGCTGATCCACCTTCTCTGGGATGTCCCCACGGCCCCCGAGCACTTCTCATAAGTAACATGGACTCAGTTTAGCTTAAAACATGTGTCATGGCAATGCACAGCCTTCTGGATTCAGGTGAGAGAGCTCATGCAACGGACTTTACTGAGCATCCACTAGGCACCAGGTACCACTTAGCGAGGGCCATGGTAATTACTGGGCACTGGAGTAATGGATCGCTAAGAAGGTGCCAGGTCCTAGGGACGCCTGGGTGGCTCAGTCAGTTCAACGTCTACCTTCAGCTCACATCATGATCCTGGGGTCTTGGGATCAAGCCCTAAGTCGGGCTCGGGAGCCTGATTCTCCCTCTCCCCACTGCCTAAATAAAATCGAAGAAGAAGAAGAAGAAGAAGAAGAAGAAGAAGAAGAAGAAGAAGAAGAAGAAGAAGAAGAAGAAGAAGAAGAAGAAGAAGAAGAAAAAGAAGAAGGAGGGGGAGGAGGAGGAGGAGGAGGAGGAGGAGGAGGAGGAGAATGTGCCAGGTCCTGCCTTAGGAATTATACTTGTATTAACTCATTCAATCCTCATTATACCCAATAGGGTCAACACCACCACTATCATCTCCATTTTACAGTGAGGAGACGGAGGCACAGAGAAGCCGAGGTGCTTGCCCAAGATCACAGGGCTCATAAGCAGCAGAATGGGGCTTGACCGAGGCACAGCAAGCTGTTACTCGCTGAGCGGCTTCTCGACAGGGGAAATAAAATTCCTATTTGGAGGGGAACTTGAAGGCAATCTAGGCCAGGAAGGACAGAGGATGTTTCCTGAGTCCGTGAGTTCGTGACTGAGCCTCAGCGTGTGTAGGTTATATCATACGTATGTACCCCTCCGTGAAATCCTCAAAAGGACCTCTGCCTCGAGCAAGCCGTGAGCCTCTCTTTTAGAGACTAGGGTGGGATAAATCCCTATTAGCTTCAGCCAGCTGGAACAGAGCTAAGCCAGAGCCCAGGCCCTCTGCCACCTGCCCCTCCCACTCTCTAGCCCTTCCTGCCCTCCCCGCCCCAGCCCTGCAGCACGCACCTCTTCTTGAAGTCTTCCACCGTCTCCTCCATGCCCCTCAGCTCTCCCTGCAGCTTGTCCTTCTCCAGATGGAGCCCATCCAGGAAAGTCTTGAGGCTGCTGATGTAGTTCTCAAAAAAAGGCTCCAAGTTGCGGTTGTTGGTATTAGAACTGGAGCCCTGCTCCTGCAGGAGGCTCCACTTGGTCTCTAGGACCTTGTTCTGCTGCTCCAGGAAGCGCACCTGCAGCCCAATGAGAAGAGCATCGAGGAGCTGTCTGGGGCCAGCCCCAGTCATGGCAGTTCGTGACTTCCCTAAAGAAGGTCCGGGGGGGTTGGTGGTTCCTGGTCTCTCCTGCAGGGCTGCTTTTTGAGTGCTGCAAGGGTTTAGTGTAACCCCCATGTGGACAGCGGGGTTGGCGTGATGCGAGGGAGACAGAGCCCAACTGCACCCAGAGATGACCATGGTCACACAAGTCAGTAACAAAACAGGACTGCGGTTTCCTGATACTTACCCTCGATGATCTTCCTGCTATATCATTCATTAATTCATCCATCCATCCCTCCATCATTCATGCCTCAATCATTCAGTATTTAACAAATAGGAGATTCCAACATCCTAGAGTGGACATAGTCCCCGCAAGGAGGTTTGCGGTACAGGTGGGCCCAGTGCACGTAGGTGGGAAAGAACAAATATTGTAGAGGAAATGGCATGTAGGCAGCCCCTGACCCAGGAACAGGGTCCAGATGCACCCAGAGTCAGCCAGCCCCCTCTGTCAAGCCTGGTTAAGTGTAGGACTCAGCTGTGTTTACGCTGCACCGCTAGCTAGACGTGTCTCAAACTTCCATTTGCTACAAAACATTTCTGCACACAAGTTCAAGGCCAACTGCAGAAACATGTGGAACAAATATCAATCAATCAGCCATTCAACAAACACTTGCAAGGCACCTAGCTTGTGCCAGGCCTTATACTGGACACTCAGGACCCAAGAGCTAGGAATCCTTGAAGGATGAGGAGAGCTGCTGCTGAGGTGCTCCTGGGCCCACCTTCTGTGGAGGAACAGCACTGCCACACCCTGTCTACGTTCCTGTGAACACTTTCTCTGGACACCCCGGTTTCTGCTGGGAACAGGCAGGTCGCTTGACTTTGAAGGGTTTCACCTATATAAAGGTGTTAAGATGTTTTTCCTCCTTCAGCTTAGCCCAGGACACTTAGGTAGGGTGATGGGACTCCAGATAAGCCCTACAAATCCTCTCTTTAAGGCCTAATATTGTCCCAGGATCACAAAGAGATTTCCCCACATCCTACTCAACAGTATGGTTGAAACGCTCAGTTAGCCGCCACCCAAACCTCATTACCCCCTGGTGACCACAAACATTATCATAGTGGCCCTTGCATGGAATACCCAAAGCACAGAAATCCCTAGAAAACATCTCAGCCTTGCTTGCACACCTGCACTTGTATACAAGTGTCAAATGGCCTCAACACCCACAGCTCCTCACAATGAAGTCTTCCTATGAGAACCACCAAGGAGGAGGTACCCCTCCCCTCACCCATCCCACCTCCCAAAACCTCCGTGCATCCCTCGCCTTAGGCTGATGGCAGGTGAACTCCTCTCTCAGACAAAACCAGCCTCGGCAGAGTCAGCCTCTCCTTCAAAGGGACGGAGCTCACGGTTCCCCTGGCATAGAGAGCGACTTCTGGGCTCGGGTGTCAGAGGGCAACAGTGAGGGGACATCCATGGTGGCAACGACCAGTCCCAGCAGTGCCTCTGACGAACCACAGTGATGGGGCATGTGGAGGGGGCAGTAACTCCATCCAATAGGGGACTGAGATATTTCCGTCATCTGCTGTTACACCACCTGCTGACGTGCACAGAGGATGAACCCACAAGTTCTTCCTCAGATTCACAATGAGGAGATCATCCCAGTTAGGCCAGGTTCGCTAATGTCCAGCGGTCCCAAGATGCGCTCACCTTGTCAATGAAGGAGGCAAACTTGTTGTTGAGAGTCTTGATCTGCTCCCGTTCCTGGGTCTTCACTTGCCCGATCTGGGGGTCGATCTCCACATTGAGGGGCTGCAGGAGGCTCTGGTTGACAGTCACCTCCTGGATTCCCCCGGGGAAGCCACCAGGACCACCAGGCCCACCAAAACCACCAGGCCCACCAAAGCCACCAGGGCCACCAAAGCCACCAGTTCCTCCACCAAAACCTCCAGCTCCCCCTCCAAAGCCACCAGCTCCTCCAACAAAACCCCCAGCTCCTCCTCCAAAGTCTCTAGCTCCTCCACCAAAACCCCCAGCTCCTCCTCCAAAGCCCCCAGCCCTTCCACCAAAGCCCCCACCCATCCCTCTTCCACCACCTCCAAAACCACTGCCTCCTAAACCTCCCCTGCTTGTGCCCCCAAACTCTCTGGCCTGGGAGCTGCCTCCAGCCACACTGATGGAGATCTTCTTGTTGCCTCCAAGGTTGTAGAGACTCCTGCTACCGAAACCTCCTCCCATCATGGCACAGGCACCAGACCCACCACTGCCCCTGCCTGAGCGGGACATCGAGGAGGACCTTGTGGAGCCGACCCGGCTCTGTCCCGACACCACAGCTGAGCGGCCACTGAAGCCCTGGCGGCCGCCCCCGCTGGAAGATCTGCAAGATTGTTGGCTGTGGCTGGCCTGGCGACTCATGGTAGACAGCAAAGTATTCCAAAGGAAGGATGGATGGATGGATGGATGGATGGATGGATGGATGGAAAGGCTAGAGGAAACTCAGATACCTTTTGAAGTTCTGGGCTAGGGATGGCCCTTATATAGGGCCAGGGAGCTTGGCCGGCTTATGGTGCCAAGCAACTAATTGAGGTATTATCAGCTTTCGTTTGCCTGGCAGCAAGAAGTTGAGTCCAAAATTCATAACACACCTTGGTAATCACCCCAAATTTCCAAATTCCTTTGTTTTCCCAGGGTTACTCACCTGAAATAAGCTCAAGTTGGGAGAGGGGCCATCCTGCAGGGCTGGACACTGCCCCTAATCCCCAAGAAACTTACAGCTCCCCCTACACACACCCTCACTGCCCCCGGGTGTGACAGGTCAGCATTTTTCAACCTGTCCTGCGTCCCTGTGGCCACTTTGCCATCCCATCAAGCCTCAGAAGATTATGGGGATGAGTGCAGGGCCCCAGCGAGGACCTGGAGGGAGGGAGGGGGGAGGAGGGGCAGGGAGAAGGGAAGAGCCAGGAGGAGAAAGACTGAGGAGGTGGAGGGAGATGCAGAAGTCAGGGCAGGGGCAGCAGCTGCCTCTGGGGCTCTTGCCGTCCAGGGAGGAGAGAAGCAGGCATGCGAAGCACACACAGGGCAAGCTCTCGGCCACGAGGGCTTTGGAAGAAGAGCTGGGGTGGGAAGAGAGAAGGCTCAGTCTGAGAAGCACAGGCACATGCAATGGACGGAGAGGAGAGGGAGGAGCCTGCGGGAGGAGAAAGCTGGACGAAGGCCTATCCAGCCAGGAAGAGGGGTCTAGACCGCCTGGTCCGGGTCCGAGAGACCACCAGCCTTTCCTCTTCCAGGCTCATGTTAGGAAAATGAGTGCAGGGTTCCCAAGGCGGCCTTCCCTCGGCTCACCTGAGACACCGCCTTCCCCATCTAGGAACGTTGGGTTCCTCCGCAGGAAATTTTCAGAAGAATGAGAACATGAGAGACTCCAAACTCTGGGAAACGAACTAGGGGTGGTGGAAGGGGAGGTGGGCGGGGGGATGGGGGATGGGGTGACTGGGTGACAGGCACTGAGCGGGGCACTTGACGGGATGAGCACTGGGTGTTATTCTATATGTTGGCAAATTGAACACCAATAAAAAATAAATTTATTAAAATAAATAAATAAATAAACAAATAAATAAATTTTGGACATTTGGGGGGGAAAAAAAAGAAGAATGAGAACTATAAAAATCACCTCTGTTCTCCAGCCGGGCAGTGGCCACGTAACTCAGACCATATGCAAACGAAGGCTCTTTTCCATCATGAGTTTTCTGAAGTCCCCATTTCTCACCGTGATGTATTCTCCAGGGCCAGTTACATCGAACACATCATGGCCAAGGAGTAGATCTTTGTCCTAAGACTCTTGACATTTGCTCTTTCTTCCATGTGAGAGACAAACGTCTCCGCTGTCTTCGGACTCCGTGTTCCACGAGGTTGGAACACTGCGCCGTGTATCTCCCACCGGCCTGTCCTCATCTCTAATCCTTTTTCTAGGACGTCCTGCCTCAGGTTGTAGAGGATCACGTATGAGTAAAGCTCTCTGTATATCGTGTGCAGGGTGAGCGCAGGTCCCTCTTCTAACACTTGTCTTCGATTTCCCTTCAACAGCAAAGGCCAGTCTTGATGACTCTGCTTCCAGCAGCAAAGCCCGAGGTGTTCTCTGGAAAATGAGTCTCCACAGACGCCGTCCCCCTTTACTGTGAGCCTCCCCTCTTCTGTTCCCATCTGGCCTCCATGCTCAGATACAGGCTCCCCCCACCCCGAACCCTTTCTCATCTATCTCAGCCCCTCCTCTTGTTCACCCCGTTCACCTGTGGCCGCCACACACCTACTCTTAACACCAGGAGTGCAAGGAAACAGCTCCCCTACGAGCTCACTGGGGCGAGGACTGGTTTAAACCAGTGACCGGCCAAACCTTAGAGTGGCTCCAAAACCCTTCAACCACACATAGTCCAGAAGACCCTCAAGGAAGGCGGGCTAAGCAAGTTTGGGCAAGTGGAGGTTCTGACTCATCCAGCCCTCCCACCCTCGGAATTCAGATCCTCAGACCACCAGACTCGAGACCTGCAGAGACAGAGAAGCAAAACCCAGCACGTCTACATGCACTCTCGCTAACGCACTGTAGGACGGACTCACACAGCCACACACACTACCGTCCGTGCCCCCCCACCCCACGGCGTTCTCTCTCCCTTTAGGACGCAGATGGGAGCTGCCCTCCTTGCCCCCTTCAAAACCTACGTGCCCCATTCCTCCAACGCCCTGATGCTTGCTCCAAGCATCTCGCTGATCTGAAAAAACCAAGACACCGCAACTGGATCTGAATAGGGGCACAGGGTTCACTACCCAGGTGCTGTCTCGCCGCAGCCACCACCTGAGCCTTCTTCCTCTGCACAACCAGCACTTCAGACCCCAGCAGGGGGCTCACGTTGGACCTACCAAAGCCCGGGGTTCAAAGGATGTATGGGCCTGGGAGAAGGGGGCCCCAGTGTCCTAGCCTCGTTGCCTCCGCCGCCTCGGCCTGCTGCCATCTGTGATGCTGAGGACAGGGTCAGCCTGGGGAAAGCGGGTGGAGGGTGGGCTGGTGGCCAGGGGTTGTGCGGAGGGGACTTCGTAACCATGCATAAAGCCGCTCTCTTCGAAGGGCTGCGAGGCTGGTCCTGACTCCTAAATCCAAACGCTGCTTTTCCGTCATGGCCCATGCCTAAAGAGACCCGGGAGAGCAAATGAGGAAATGCCCCACACTGGCTTCCTGCCCCTGCCTGCCGGGTTCTCCAAGCCTTGCTATGAAGGGAAGCACTTCAGAACAATTCAGTGGTTTCCACCCCTTGACAGTTGCCAACGACCTGGCCCAGTTTGAATATGCTGAGAAGTCAGTTTGCATTTTAAACATCAAGAACAAATTCCAGAGAAATTGGGGTGGAAGTTGGAGGCTCTAATGAGGGCCCATCCCAAATCCCTTCTTCCTGGCAAAGCCACTGCTAATCCCCACACCTGCAGCCTATAAAGCCTACCTGCACTCCTCGCTGCATCTTTGGGAGAGGAACCGAGTGTGCTGCTAACAGAATTAGCCCAGCTGGGCCCTTGCAGAGGGGAGGGCACAGGCGCTTCTGGAGACACACAGGGTCCCGCAGCCCTTCCTCTCCTTGGGCGTGGCTATGCCTCGCAGGCTGGTGCCATGACCAAGGCCCCCCTCTTCTCTGGGGAAGCTGGGCCCTCACTGGGGGAATTAGGGGCACAGAGGAGAAATTGCTCCTGACTGCAGGGAGCCCCGGCTTCTCTGGGAAACCGGACACTCAGATGCAGGCATTCAGGGTTAAGGACCAGCTTGGCAACACGTGGCACAGCAGGGGGTGAGTGGAGCTGGTGAGTGCAGCTGAGGAGGTCGAAGCCTGCACGGGCTGCATCAGGAAGCGGGGGGCACTGGCTCAGGAGGCCATGGGGTGGAGGGGGGGGTGAGGAACTGAGCTCTGGTGTCGGGGACCAACTGCCACCCTGTGTCCTGCAATCAGAGGGACGCCACTCCCTAGGGAACTGCTGTCCAATACCAGGCGAGCTCTGAGCCAAGCGGTGCTGAGGAGGGACCAGCCTCGCTGCATCTAGAACTCTAGAACTGTAGGACAGGGCTCCTGTTGCCCGGGGGGCCTCCTCAAAGTGCCCAGACCCTGCCACCGCGGGGGCCGTCCAGCAGTGCACCATGGACAGAAACAGAAAGCCCTGCTCCTGGGCTCCAGAGCCCCTGCTGGGTGGCCAATCACAGTGGAGACAAGAAAACCCTGCTCCAAGCCTGGAGCAGAGCGGCTGGGGGTCGGAGGTGAGGTCAGTGCAACAAAGGGCTTTGTTAACTGAAGAGCAATGTGCTGTGTTAACGGAGGGAACGGAGGGAGTGTAATCGAGGCAGAAAGGCAAGAAAGGCAAGCCTCGGCATGCTGGCCAAGGGGCGGGCTATGATTGCCCTTTACAGACCTCTTCCCTTCCACCCGCCCCACATCCTATAGGGAAGGGCCCGTAGCTCCATTTCACAGAAGAGGAAAACTGGGACTCAGCAGTTACATCGCTTGTCCGAGGGCCCACAGACAGTAAGCTGCCCGGGTGCAGCTCTGTCCCAGTCGGGAGCCCATGTCTGGGGAGCAGCCATGCAAGACTCAGGCCTCCGGAAAAGCCTCCCTTCTGGGGACCCCACAGGATGCTCTGTGTTCCCACCCAGAGCCCAGCTCACGGAACAGGCCCTGACTCTGAACAACTGACTCGGACTTGACCAAGTTTGGGAAATGGCAGATGAAACAGAGTGCGGAACGAGGAGAAAAGGCGCAAACAGGACCCTACTCTTGTCTAAGCGTGGTCGCCAGCAAGGGCATTTGGCATTGGTACCCCAGCAGAGGGGAGAGTTTGTGCTCCCCGACCTCCCTTTTTCCTAGTCAGGGTCACACTCCCAATCTGCAAGCCAATGGTCCACAGGCCAGAGCCACGAACCACGAACCACCACGCTGACACTAAGCAGCTCACAGCTAGTAGCCCCGCCTCTAACCGAAGCCCTCCTGTGAGGCTCCTCTGCCCTCCCCCTCACCTACTCCCCAACCACCCTTCCGGAGCACCTTGCCGGGCTGGGGACTCTGTTGACCTCTTCTGAATGGTTCCTCCTCTGTCCTAGGGACCATGAAGGGTCCTCTGACTTAAAACCGCCTCCCCCTTTTCTTTACACCCAAACTGACCCATAATTTAGGAACAAGCAAGCAGCCCAGCCCCACAGCGATGTCTTGTATGAATAGCCTGGCCCCTTGAGCTCTTGTGTCCTTACAGCTCCTGAGACACCGTTGCCCTTACGATGCCCAAAGTCAAATGAGAATGTGTTTCCTCCCCTCAATCAGTGGGAAAGCCCATGGAGGGCAGGCCCTACTCTTGGAACAGTCCGTCTACCCCCAGCAGCCAGCCAGCCTTGTACAACTTTAGAAGCTCTTGTTTCCAAAAAGTGCCAAGCCCCAGCCTCGTAAGTATATGTGCCAACACGTAATAGCATCTGACATTTGTGGAGCGTCTTCAACTTTTTAGAGTCCTTTCACTTATTTGAACTGACAGACAAATGGGCAAACATGCCACACACAGACGCACACCCTCTCATGACTCACAGACGGAATGCTT